>NC_132880.1:49825345-49904368 GCF_030463535.1 Salminus brasiliensis | reverse complement strand
TTGTGCCCCTAGTGCTCCACTGTGCCCCTAGTGCTCCACTGTGCTCCTTAGTGCTCCACTGTGCCCCTAGTGCTCCACTGTGCCCCTAGTGCTCCACTGTGCTCCTTAGTGCTCCACTGTGCCCCTAGTGCTCCACTGTGCTCCTCAGTGCTCCACTGTGCCCCTAGTGCTCCACTGTGCTCCTCAGTGCTCCACTGTGCTCCTCAGTGCTCCACTGTGCTCCTCAGTGCTCCACTGTGCTCCACTGTGCTCCACTGTGCTCCACTGTGCCCCTTAGTGTTCCACTGTGCCCCTTAGTGCTCCTCAGTGCTCCACTGTGCCCCTTAGTGTTCCTTAGTGCTCCACTGTACCCCTCAGTGCTCCACTGTACTCACTGTGCCCTTAGTGCCCCTTACTGCTCCACTGTACTCCACTGTGCCCCTTAGTGCTCCACTGTGCTCCTCAGTGCTCCACTGTGCCCCTTAGTGCTCCACTGTGCCCCTAGTGCTCCACTGTGCTCCTTAGTGCTCCACTGTGCCCCTAGTGCTCCACTGTGCCCCTAGTGCTCCACTGTGCTCCTTAGTGCTCCACTGTTGCCCCTAGTGCTCCACTGTGCTCCTCAGTGCTCCACTGTGCCCCTAGTGCTCCACTGTGCTCCTCAGTGCTCCACTGTGCTCCTCAGTGCTCCACTGTGCTCCACTGTGCTCCACTGTGCTCCTCAGTGCTCCACTGTGCCCCTTAGTGTTCCTTAGTGCTCCACTGTACCCCTCAGTGCTACACTGTACTCCACTGTGCCCTTAGTGCCCCTTAGTGCTCCACTGTACCCCTCAGTGCTCCACTGTACTCCACTGTGCCCCTTAGTGCCCCTTACTGCTCCACTGTACTCCACTGTGCCCCTTAGTGCTCCACTGTGCTCCTCAGTGCTCCACTGTGCCCCTTAGTGCTCCACTGTGCCCCTTAGTGCTCCTCAGTGCTCCACTGTGCCCCTTAGTGTTCCTTAGTGCTCCACTGTACCCCTCAGTGCTACACTGTACTCCACTGTGCCCCTTAGTGCCCCTTACTGCTCCACTGTACTCCACTGTGCCCCTTAGTGCTCCACTGTGCTCCTCAGTGCTCCACTGTGCCCCTTAGTGCTCCTCAGTGCTCCACTGTGTCCCTTAGTGCTCCACTGTGCCCCTTAGTGCTCCTCAGTGCTCCACTGTGCCCCTTAGTGCTCCACTGTGCCCCTTAGTGCTCCACTGTGCTCCTCAGTGCTCCACTGTGCCCCTTAGTGCTCCACTGTGCCCCTTAGTGCTCCTTAGTGCTCCACTGTGCCCCTTAGTGCTCCTTAGTGTTCCTTAGTGCTCCACTGTGCCCCTTAGTGCTCCTCAGTGCTCCACTGTGCCCCTTAGTGCTCCACTGTGCCCCTTAGTGCTCCTCAGTGCTCCACTGTGCCCCTTAGTGCTCCACTGTGCCCCTTAGTGCTCCACTGTGCTCCACTGTGCCCCTTAGTGCTTCACTGTGCCCCTTAGTGCTCCTTAATGCTCCACTGTGCCCCTTAGTGCCCCACTGTGCCCCTTAGTGCTCCACTGTGCTCCACTGTGCCCCTTAGTGCTCCACTGTGCCCCTTAGTGCTCCACTGTGCCCCTTAGTGCTCCTTATTGCTCCACTGTGCCCCTTAGTGCTCCACTGTGCCCCTTAGTGCTCCACTGTGCCCCTTAGTGCTCCTCAGTGCTCCACTGTGCTCCTCAGTGCTCCACTGTGCCCCTTAGTGCTCCACTGTGCCCCTTAGTGCTCCTTAATGCTCCACTGTGCCCCTTAGTGCTCCACTGTGCTCCACTGTGCTCCTCAGTGCTCCACTGTGCCCCTTAGTGCTCCACTGTGCCCTTAGTGCTCCTTAATGCTCCACTGTGCCCCTTAGTGCTCCACTGTGCTCCACTGTGCCCCTTAGTGCTCCTCAGTGCTCCACTGTGCCCCTTAGTGCTCCACTGTGCCCCTTAGTGCTCCTCAGTGCTCCACTGTGCCCCTTAGTGCTCCACTGTGCCCCTTAGTGCTCCTCAGTGCTCCACTGTGCCCCTTAGTGCTCCACTGTGCTCCACTGTGCCCCTTAGTGCTCCACTGTACCCCTCAGTGCTACACTGTACTCCACTGTGCCCCTTAGTGCCCCTTAGTGCTCCACTGTACCCCTCAGTGCTCCACTGTACTCCACTGTGCCCCTTAGTGCCCCTTACTGCTCCACTGTACTCCACTGTGCCCCTTAGTGCTCCACTGTGCTCCTCAGTGCTCCACTGTGCCCCTTAGTGCTCCACTGTGCCCCTTAGTGCTCCTCAGTGCTCCACTGTGCCCCTTAGTGTTCCTTAGTGCTCCACTGTACCCCTCAGTGCTACACTGTACTCCACTGTGCCCCTTAGTGCCCCTTACTGCTCCACTGTACTCCACTGTGCCCCTTAGTGCTCCACTGTGCTCCTCAGTGCTCCACTGTGCCCCTTAGTGCTCCTCAGTGCTCCACTGTGTCCCTTAGTGCTCCACTGTGCCCCTTAGTGCTCCTCAGTGCTCCACTGTGCCCCTTAGTGCTCCACTGTGCCCTTAGTGCTCCACTGTGCTCCTCAGTGCTCCACTGTGCCCCTTAGTGCTCCACTGTGCCCCTTAGTGCTCCTTAGTGCTCCACTGTGCCCCTTAGTGCTCCTTAGTGTTCCTTAGTGCTCCACTGTGCCCCTTAGTGCTCCTCAGTGCTCCACTGTGCCCCTTAGTGCTCCACTGTGCCCCTTAGTGCTCCTCAGTGCTCCACTGTGCCCCTTAGTGCTCCACTGTGCCCCTTAGTGCTCCACTGTGCTCCACTGTGCCCCTTAGTGCTTCACTGTGCCCCTTAGTGCTCCTTAATGCTCCACTGTGCCCCTTAGTGCCCCACTGTGCCCCTTAGTGCTCCACTGTGCTCCACTGTGCCCCTTAGTGCTCCACTGTGCCCCTTAGTGCTCCACTGTGCCCCTTAGTGCTCCTTATTGCTCCACTGTGCCCCTTAGTGCTCCACTGTGCCCCTTAGTGCTCCACTGTGCCCCTTAGTGCTCCTCAGTGCTCCACTGTGCTCCTCAGTGCTCCACTGTGCCCCTTAGTGCTCCACTGTGCCCCTTAGTGCTCCTTAATGCTCCACTGTGCCCCTTAGTGCTCCACTGTGCTCCACTGTGCTCCTCAGTGCTCCACTGTGCCCCTTAGTGCTCCACTGTGCCCCTTAGTGCTCCTTAATGCTCCACTGTGCCCCTTAGTGCTCCACTGTGCTCCACTGTGCCCCTTAGTGCTCCTCAGTGCTCCACTGTGCCCCTTAGTGCTCCACTGTGCCCCTTAGTGCTCCTCAGTGCTCCACTGTGCCCCTTAGTGCTCCACTGTGCCCCTTAGTGCTCCTCAGTGCTCCACTGTGCCCCTTAGTGCTCCACTGTGCTCCACTGTGCCCCTTAGTGCTCCACTGTGCCCCTTAGTGCTCCTTAATGCTCCACTGTGCCCCTTAGTGCTCCACTGTGCTCCACTGTGCTCCTCAGTGCTCCACTGTGCCCCTTAGTGCTCCTTAATGCTCCACTGTGCCCCTTAGTGCTCCACTGTGCTCCACTGTGCCCCTTAGTGCTCCTCAGTGCTCCACTGTGCCCCTTAGTGCTCCACTGTGCCCCTTAGTGCTCCTCAGTGCTCCACTGTGCCCCTTAGTGCTCCACTGTGCCCCTTAGTGCTCCACTGTGCTCCACTGTGCCCCTTAGTGCTCCACTGTGCCCCTTAGTGCTCCTTAATGCTCCACTGTGCCCCTTAGTGCTCCACTGTGCCCCTTAGTGCTCCACTGTGCTCCACTGTGCTCCTCAGTGCTCCACTGTGCCCCTTAGTGCTCCACTGTGCCCCTTAGTGCTCCTTAATGCTCCACTGTGCCCCTTAGTGCTCCACTGTGCCCCTTAGTGCTCCTCAGTGCTCCACTGTGCCCCTTAGTGCTCCACTGTGCCCCTTAGTGCTCCTCAGTGCTCCACTGTGCCCCTTAGTGCTCCACTGTGCTCCACTGTGCCCCTTAGTGCTCCACTGTGCCCCTTAGTGCTCCTTAATGCTCCACTGTGCCCTTTAGTGCTCCACTGTGCTCCACTGTGCCCCTTAGTGCTCCACTGTGCCCCTTAGTGCTCCTCAGTGCCCCTTAGTGCTCCACTGTGCTTCACTGTGCCCCTTAGTGCCCCTTGATGTTCCACTGTGCCGCTTAGTGCTCCACTGTGCCCCTTAGTGCTCCACTGTGCCCCTTAGTGCCCCACTGTGCCCCTCAGTGCTCCACTGTGCTCCACCCTCTCTGCTCCCCGGGCGCTGGAGTTGGCTGCCCACCGCTCTGGGTGTGTGTGTACTCACTGCCCCTAACACATGTGTGTGTGTGAGTGTGTGTTCACTACCAGATGGGTTAAATGCGGAGGACACATTTCGCTGTACAGTCCACACTGTACAGTGACAAATACGTGCACCTTTACCTTAGTGCTCCACTGTGCTCCACTGTGCCCCTCAGTGCTCCACTGTGCCCCTTAGTGCTCCACTGTGCTCCACTGTGCCCCTCAGTGCTCCACTGTGCCCCTTAGTGCTCCACTGTGCTCCACTGTGCCCCTCAGTGCTCCACTGTGCCCCTTAGTTCTCCACTGTGCTCCACTGTGCCCCTTAGTGCCCCTTGGTGTTCCACTGTGCTCCTCAGTGCTTCACTGTGCCCCTTAGTGCTCCACTGTGCTCCACTGTGCCCCTCAGTGCTCCACTGTGCCCCTTAGTTCTCCACTGTGCTCCACTGTGCCCCTTAGTGCCCCTTGGTGTTCCACTGTGCCCCTCAGTGCTCCACTGTGCCCCTTAGTGCTCCACTGTGCTCCACTGTGCCCCTCAGTGCTCCACTGTGCCCCTTAGTTCTCCACTGTGCTCCACTGTGCCCCTTAGTGCCCCTTGATGTTCCACTGTGCTCCTCAGTGCTCCACTGTGCCCCTTAGTGCTCCACTGTGCCCCTTAGTGCTCCACTGTGCTCCTCAGTGCTCCACTGTGCCCCTTAGTGCTCCACTGTGCCCCTTAGTGCTCAACTGTGCCCCTTAGTGCTCCTTAGTGTTCCTTAGTGCTCCACTGTGCTCCTCAGTGCTCCACTGTGCTCCTTAGTGCTCCACTGTGCCCCTTAGTGCTCCTTAGTGTTCCTTAGTGCTCCACTGTGCCCCTTAGTGCTCCTCAGTGCTCCACTGTGCCCCTTAGTGCTCCACTGTGCCCCTTAGTGCTCCTCAGTGCACCACTGTGCCCCTTAGTGCTCCACTGTGCTCCTCAGTGCTCCACTGTGCCCCTTAGTGCTCCACTGTGCTCCACTGTGCCCTTTAGTGCTCCACTGTGCCCCTTAGTGCTCCTTAATGCTCCACTGTGCCCCTTAGTGCGCCACTGTGCTCCACTGTGCCCCTTAGTGCTCCACTGTGCCCCTTAGTGCTCCTTAGTGCCCCTTAGTGCTCCACTGTGCCCCTTAGTGCTCCTCAGTGCCCCTTAGTGCTCCACTGTGCTCCACTGTGCCCCTTAGTGCTCCTCAGTGCCCCTTAGTGCTCCACTGTGCTCCACTGTGCCCCTTAGTGCCCCTTGATGTTCCACTGTGCCCCTTAGTGCTCCACTGTGCCCCTTAGTGCTCCACTGTGCCCCTTAGTGCCCCACTGTACCCCTTAGTGCTCCACTGTGCCCCTCAGTGCTCCACTGTGCTCCACCCTCTCTGCTCCCCGGGCGCTGGAGTTGGCTTCCCACCGCTCTGGGTGTGTGTGTACTCACTGCCCCTAACACATGTGTGTGTGTGAGTGTGTGTTCACTACCAGATGGGTTAAATGCGGAGGACACATTTCGCTGTACAGTCCACACTGTACAGTGACAAATACGTGCACCTTTACCTTAGTGCTCCACTGTGCCCCTTAGTGCCCCTTGATGTTCCACTGTGCTCCTCAGTGCTCCACTGTGCCCCTTAGTGCTCCACTGTGCCCCTTAGTGCTCCACTGTGCCCCTTAGTGCTCCTTAATGCTCCACTGTGCCCCTTAGTGCTCCACTGTGCTCCACTGTGCCCCTTAGTGCTCCACTGTGCCCCTTAGTGCTCCTTAATGCTCCACTGTGCCCCTTAGTGCTCCACTGTGCTCCACTGTGCCCCTTAGTGCTCCTCAGTGCTCCACTGTGCCCCTTAGTGCTCCACTGTGCCCCTTAGTGCTCCTCAGTGCTCCACTGTGCCCCTTAGTGCTCCACTGTACCCCTTAGTGCTCCTCAGTGCTCCTCAGTGCTCCTCAGTGCCCCTTGGTGCTCCACTGTGACCCTAAGTGCCTCCTCCATGCCCCTCATTCTACCTTTCCAGTCCCCTCATGCCCCTCACTGCCCCCTCATTCTTCCCTCAGTGTGCCCTCAGTGCCCCTTTTTTGTCCCCTTGTTCTCTCAGTGATCCTCAGTACCCCTAGTGCCTCTGTTTGTCCCCTCAGTACCCCCTCATTGTACCTTTGGTGCCTCTCAATGTTGCCTTGGTGTACCCCCCCACACACATATATATATATATATATATACCCCTGAATCATCTCAGCCTCGGGCTGAGAGCAGAATGAGGAACCGGTTCTGCAGAGTCATCACCCGGGCAGACTCGTGTTGGGTGAGTGGAGCCATCATGTATCATGAGATGGTCAAACGTCTCAGACCTGTGATTTGGGGCGTCAGCACTTCCCCTCACACAAGGGTCAGAATATGGGGCACAGTTTACTCTCCATCACCATCCCAGACCAGACTCACCCAGCTGGACCTTGTGAAGGCCATTCCAGATGCTTGAGGTTAGCCTGCCTTATCCATTCCACACCTCCTCTGATGTGTGTTTGGGGTCTCTGTCCTGTTGGAACTCCCAACTGTGTCCACGTTTTAACCGTCTGAGGTTCAGCTGAAGAATTCTGAGTTAGTCCCTCTTCTTCAATATTCTGTCCACTTTGTGTAATGGATCACTTCCACTGGCAGCAGAACAGCCCCAGAGCACGATACTACCACCACCATGCTTAACAGCTGCTATAATATTAAAATAAAATTATAATATATAATAAATCTAAATATAATCTATATATAATATAATGTGTAAACAAAATGTCTGTGTATATATATATATATATATATATATATATATATATATATATGAATATTATATCATATATAATAAATATCTTCAAAAGGTTGAAAATGAAACAATACTTTAATATTAAGATAAAAGTAAGATAATGTTTTTTATCTTTTACAGTTTCAAAGTTTTTATCACAAACGTGTCACAATTATATTAAACAATCCATCACCAATTTATCAGAATTGCAAGATTTTTTGGTGATAAATATTTGGGCAAATTTATCACATTTGTATTACAAATTTATCAGCAGTAGGTCTTCATCACAATTTTATGATTTTTTAATCACATATTTATCACTTTTGTATTACAAATGTGTTCATTTTATCAACATTCTAGTAATGTTTTATCATATATTTATCACAAAGCTATCAGCAGCGTATTTGTTTGAATCATTATCACATTTATTGTCCATTATTGTCTTTTTTTTACCATAGCACATTTTTAATCTCAGGAAAACTGAAATATCTAACAGGTAACAGATCAGTGTCCAGAGGTGAATTCCTCCTTAGACACTAAACCGAACTTTTATTTTGGAGCAGGATTCTCTTTCCTGGATAGCAGCTTTTCAGTCTATGATGATGTAAAACTGTAAAAAGTAAAGAACATATTTCACTTTTTTAAACAAAAAAATACATCACAAATAAAAAAAAGGACACTTAATTATAGAGGTGTGTAAAAGTCCCCCTATGAATATTTAAGCGAGTAGAAGATGAACCTGATCTCCAAAGGATTGAAGATTAAACATTATTTTAATATTTTAAGCAAGGTTATTTTTTTATATTTTACAGTTAAAAAAACAACTTTTATTCTTTAATTTCATAATAAAAGTCCCAAATACTTAGTAGTACCGGATCGAGTTCCAGTTCAGTCACGTGTCCCCGCAGAGCATGACAGAGGTTAAACTGCCGGACTTGTCCCCTTACTGAGTGGAGGACTGAGAGGTGGGACACGCTGGGACACGCTGGGACACGCTGGGACACGCTGGGACACAGGTGGGGTTTTAAAGCTCTCTGTTTAAAGGTTTAAAGGAGTCGCTGGTTTACTGTTAAACAGCCAGGCTAAGCTAACTAGCCAAGCAGCACCGCGGCTGTGTTCCCGTTCGCGTATCTGCAGTGCACTCGTCCTGTACACTCGTCGACTAGAACACAGTTTACACGTAAACCTTAACGTTTGTGAAGTCATCGTTGTCTTTTACGCTTAGTTCACTAACTAGAACTGTTTACTGTTCACTCGCCTCGAGCGTATGTTGAGTTGACAGTTAGCTAGCTAGCTAGCATTAGCTAATGAGCAAGTGAAGTGAGCTAAACAGTGTAAACACTGTGTAGAAGACAGGCTGCCTCGGTTTAGACAAGTCTGAGCTGTAAGTAGACACTTAATACAGACAAGTGTGCTTGAACTTTACTTCTGGATTCGCGAAGTAACCTAATTCTACTCTGAAAAGTGGTTTAGGGGTTTGGGACACTCCCGTGATGATGCGCACTAGGTAGGGCTGGAGAGCGCAGATTGGAGCGCGCCCCAGAGAGGCTAGCAGGAGCAGAGCGCTACAGAGCTCAGCCCAGCACAGCGCCTTTATCTACACCTCACCCAGATGTTCAGGAACATCTGGCACAGCTGCTTTTGGTCTGGTTAGTGAACAGCTGTTTGTTTATTTAACGGTGAGGAGAATTCTGGGGGATTCATTTTCACATATTTGGCAACCAAGATACACACCTACAACTAAATACACACACACACACACACACACACACACACACACATATATATATATATAAACAATAATAATAAAATAAATAAATGATACTAATAATAAATATTAATACATAACAAATAAAGAAATGAAGAGTATGTATTTATATTTAATCAGAAAATGTAAAAAAGTTTTATTAAAAAAAAGAAAATGTATTAACACTGACTGCTGTGATAAACATGGTATGAAAACTGATATAAAATAAAAAATTAAATAAAATAAATTATTTAAAAACAAACAAACAAAAAAAATATATATTTTACAGACCTGCATGACATCTGTACTGGTTTAGCTGGTTTATGATGGTTTATGATGGTTTATGCTGGTTTATGCTGGTTTAGCTGGTTTATGCTGGTTTATGCTGGTTTATGATGGTTTAGCTGGTTTATGCTGGTTTAGCTGGTTTATGCTGGTTTATGATGGTTTAGCTGGTTTATGATGGTTTAGTTGGTTTATGCTGGTTTATGCTGGTTTAGCTGGTTTATGCTGGTTTATGATGGTTTAGCTGGTTTATGATGGTTTGTGCTGGTTTAGCTGGTTTATGATGGTTTAGCTGGTTTATGATGGTTTAGCTGGTTAATGATGGTTTGTGCTGGTTTATGATGGTTTATGATGGTTTAGCTGGTTTATGCTGGTTTATGCTGGTTTATGATGGTTTATGCTGGTTTATGATGGTTTAGCTGGTTTATGATGGTTTATGCTGGTTTATGCTGGTTTATGATGGTTTAGCTGGTTTATGATGGTTTAGCTGGTTTATGCTGGTTTATGCTGGTTTAGCTGGTTTATGATGGTTTAGCTGGTTTGTGCTGGTTTAGTTGGCTTATGCTGGTTTATGCTGGTTTAGTTGGTTTATGATGGTTTGTGCTGGTTTATGCTGGTTTAGCTGGTTTATGATGGTTTGTGCTGGTTTATGCTGGTTTATGATGGTTTATGCTGGTTTAGTTGGTTTATGCTGGTTTATGCTGATTTATGATGGTTTATGCTGGTTTAGCTGGTTTATGATGGTTTAGCTGGTTTATGCTGGTTTATGCTGGTTTAGCTGGTTTGTGCTGGTTTAGTTGGTTTATGCTGGTTTAGCTGGTTTATGCTGGTTTAGTTGGTTTATGCTGGTTTATGATGGTTTATGCTGGTTTATGCTGGTTTAGCTGGTTTATGATGGTTTAGCTGGTTTATGCTGGTTTATGCTGGTTTAGCTGGTTTGTGCTGGTTTAGTTGGTTTATGCTGGTTTAGTTGGTTTATGATGGTTTAGTTGGTTTATGCTGGTTTATGCTGGTTTATGCTGGTTTAGTTGGTTTATGCTGGTTTAGTTGGTTTATGCTGGTTTAGTTGGTTTATGCTGGTTTAGCTGGTTTATGATGGTTTAGCTGGTTTATGCTGGTTTATGCTGGTTTAGCTGGTTTGTGCTGGTTTAGTTGGTTTATGCTGGTTTAGTTGGTTTATGATGGTTTAGTTGGTTTATGCTGGTTTATGCTGGTTTATGCTGGTTTAGTTGGTTTATGCTGGTTTAGTTGGTTTATGATGGTTTGTGCTGGTTTATGCTGGTTTAGCTGGTTTATGATGGTTTGTGCTGGTTTATGCTGGTTTATGATGGTTTATGCTGGTTTAGTTGGTTTATGCTGGTTTATGCTGATTTATGATGGTTTATGCTGGTTTAGCTGGTTTATGATGGTTTAGCTGGTTTATGCTGGTTTATGCTGGTTTAGCTGGTTTGTGCTGGTTTAGTTGGTTTATGATGGTTTAGCTGGTTTATGATGGTTTAGCTGGTTTAGCTGGTTTATGATGGTTTAGCTGGTTTGTGCTGGTTTAGTTGGTTTATGATGGTTTAGCTGGTTTATGATGGTTTAGCTGGTTTATGCTGGTTTATGATGGTTTGTGCTGGTTTATGCTGGTTTAGTTGGTTTGTGATGGTTTATGCTGGTTTATGCTGGTTTATGATGGTTTAGCTGGTTTAGTTGGTTTATGCTGGTTTAGCTGGTTTAGTTGGTTTATGCTGGTTTAGCTGGTTTATGCTGGTTTATGATAGTTTAGCTGGTTTGTGCTGGTTTAGTTGGTTTATGCTGGTTTATGATGGTTTATGCTGGTTTAGTTGGTTTATGATGGTTTATGCTGGTTTATGCTGGTTTAGTTGGTTTATGATGGTTTGTGCTGGTTTATGATGGTTTATGATGGTTTATGCTGGTTTATGCTGGTTTATGCTGATTTATGATGGTTTATGATGGTTTAGCTGGTTTATACTGGTTTATGCTGGTTTAGCTGGTTTAGTTGGTTTATGATGGTTTAGTTGGTTTATGCTGGTTTAGCTGGTTTATGCTGGTTTATGATGGTTTAGCTGGTTTATGATGGTTTAGCTGGTTTGTGCTGGTTTAGTTGGTTTATGATGGTTTAGTTGGTTTGTGCTGGTTTAGCTGGTTTATGCTGGTTTAGCTGGTTTAGTTGGTTTATGCTGGTTTGTGCTGGTTTACTTGGTTTATGCTGGTTTAGCTGGTTTGTGCTGGTTTAGCTGGTTTGTGCTGGTTTAGTTGGTTTATGATGGTTTAGCTGGTTTGTGCTGGTTTAGTTGGTTTATGATGGTTTAGCTGGTTTGTGCTGGTTTAGCTGGTTTATGCTGGTTTAGCTGGTTTATGCTGGTTTATGCTGGTTTATGCTGGTTTGTGATGGTTTATGCTGGTTTATGCTGGTTTATGATGGTTTAGTTGGTTTATGATGGTTTATGCTGGTTTATGCTGGTTTATGCTGGTTTAGCTGGTTTATGATGGTTTAGCTGGTTTAGCTGGTTTATGCTGGTTTAGCTGGTTTATGATGGTTTAGCTGGTTTATGCTGGTTTATGATGGTTTGTGCTGGTTTATGATGGTTTAGCTGGTTTAGTTGGTTTATGCTGGTTTATGCTGGTTTAGCTGGTTTGTGCTGGTTTAATTGGTTTATGCTGGTTTATGATGGTTTATGCTGGTTTAGTTGGTTTATGATGGTTTAGTTGGTTTATGATGGTTTAGCTGGTTTGTGCTGGTTTAGTTGGTTTATGCTGGTTTATGATGGTTTATGCTGGTTTAGTTGGTTTATGCTGGTTTATGATGGTTTATGCTGGTTTAGTTGGTTTATGATGGTTTAGTTGGTTTATGCTGATTTATGCTGGTTTATGCTGGTTTATTATGGTTTAGCTGGTTTAGTTGGTTTATGATGGTTTAGTTGGTTTAGTTGGTTTATGCTGATTTATGCTGATTTATGCTGGTTTATGCTGGTTTATAATGGTTTATGCTGATTTATGCTGATTTATGCTGGTTTATGATGGTTTAGCTGGTTTAGTTGGTTTATGATGGTTTAGCTGGTTTAGTTGGTTTATGCTGATTTATGCTGGTTTATGCTGGTTTATGATGGTTTAGCTGGTTTAGTTGGTTTATGATGGTTTAGCTGGTTTAGTTGGTTTATGATGGTTTAGCTGGTTTAGTTGGTTTATGCTGATTTATGCTGATTTATGCTGGTTTATGATGGTTTAGCTGGTTTAGTTGGTTTATGATGGTTTAGCTGGTTTAGTTGGTTTATGATGGTTTAGCTGGTTTATGATGGTTTAGCTGGTTTATGATGGTTTAGCTGGTTTAGTTGGTTTATGCTGGTTTAGCTGGTTTGTGCTGGTTTAGTTGGTTTATGCTGGTTTATGCTGGTTTATGCTGGTTTAGTTGGTTTATGATGGTTTAGTTGGTTTATGATGGTTTAGCTGGTTTGTGCTGGTTTAGTTGGTTTATGCTGGTTTATGATGGTTTATGCTGGTTTAGTTGGTTTATGCTGGTTTATGATGGTTTATGCTGGTTTAGTTGGTTTATGATGGTTTAGTTGGTTTATGCTGATTTATGCTGATTTATGCTGGTTTATGCTGGTTTATTATGGTTTAGCTGGTTTAGTTGGTTTATGATGGTTTAGTTGGTTTAGTTGGTTTATGCTGATTTATGCTGATTTATGCTGGTTTATGCTGGTTTATAATGGTTTATGCTGATTTATGCTGATTTATGCTGGTTTATGATGGTTTAGCTGGTTTAGTTGGTTTATGATGGTTTAGCTGGTTTAGTTGGTTTATGCTGATTTATGCTGGTTTATGCTGGTTTATGATGGTTTAGCTGGTTTAGTTGGTTTATGATGGTTTAGCTGGTTTAGTTGGTTTATGATGGTTTAGCTGGTTTAGTTGGTTTATGCTGATTTATGCTGATTTATGCTGGTTTATGATGGTTTAGCTGGTTTAGTTGGTTTATGATGGTTTAGCTGGTTTAGTTGGTTTATGATGGTTTAGCTGGTTTATGATGGTTTAGCTGGTTTGTGCTGGTTTAGCTGGTTTAGCTGGTTTAGTTGGTTTAGTTGGTTTATGCTGGTTTATGCTGGTTTAGCTGGTTTATGATGGTTTAGCTGGTTTATGATGGTTTAGCTGGTTTGTGCTGGTTTAGCTGGTTTAGTTGGTTTAGTTGGTTTATGCTGGTTTATGCTGGTTTAGCTGGTTTATGATGGTTTGTGCTGGTTTAGTTGGTTTATGATGGTTTAGTTGGTTTATTGCTGGTTTAGCTGGTTTTCTTGGTTTATGCTGGTTTGTGCTGGTTCAGCTGGTTTGTGCTGGTTTAGTTGGTTTATGATGGTTTGGCTGGTTTGTGCTGGTTTAGTTAGTTTATGCTGATTTATGCTGGTTTATGCTGGTTTATGATGGTTTAGCTAGTTTAGTTGGTTTATGATGGTTTAGTTGGTTTATGATGGTTTAGCTGGTTTGTGATGGTTTATGCTGGTTTATGCTGGTTTATGATGGTTTAGTTGGTTTATGATGGTTTATGCTGGTTTATGCTGGTTTATGCTGGTTTAGCTGGTTTATGATGGTTTAGCTGGTTTAGCTGGTTTATGCTGGTTTAGCTGGTTTATGATGGTTTAGCTGGTTTATGCTGGTTTATGATGGTTTGTGCTGGTTTATGATGGTTTAGCTGGTTTAGTTGGTTTATGCTGGTTTATGCTGGTTTAGCTGGTTTGTGCTGGTTTAGTTGGTTTATGCTGGTTTATGATGGTTTATGCTGGTTTAGTTGGTTTATGATGGTTTAGTTGGTTTATGATGGTTTAGCTGGTTTGTGCTGGTTTAGTTGGTTTATGATGGTTTAGCTGGTTTATGATGGTTTAGCTGGTTTATGCTGGTTTATGATGGTTTGTGCTGGTTTATGCTGGTTTAGTTGGTTTGTGATGGTTTATGCTGGTTTATGCTGGTTTATGATGGTTTAGCTGGTTTAGTTGGTTTATGCTGGTTTAGCTGGTTTATGCTGGTTTATGATAGTTTAGCTGGTTTGTGCTGGTTTAGTTGGTTTATGCTGGTTTATGATGGTTTATGCTGGTTTAGTTGGTTTATGATGGTTTATGCTGGTTTATGCTGGTTTAGTTGGTTTATGATGGTTTGTGCTGGTTTATGCTGGTTTATGCTGGTTTATGCTGATTTATGATGGTTTATGATGGTTTAGCTGGTTTATACTGGTTTATGCTGGTTTAGCTGGTTTAGTTGGTTTATGATGGTTTAGTTGGTTTATGCTGGTTTAGCTGGTTTATGCTGGTTTATGATGGTTTAGCTGGTTTATGATGGTTTAGCTGGTTTGTGCTGGTTTAGTTGGTTTATGATGGTTTAGTTGGTTTGTGCTGGTTTAGCTGGTTTATGCTGGTTTAGCTGGTTTAGTTGGTTTATGCTGGTTTGTGCTGGTTTACTTGGTTTATGCTGGTTTAGCTGGTTTGTGCTGGTTTAGCTGGTTTGTGCTGGTTTAGTTGGTTTATGATGGTTTAGCTGGTTTGTGCTGGTTTAGTTGGTTTATGATGGTTTAGCTGGTTTGTGCTGGTTTAGCTGGTTTATGCTGGTTTATGCTGGTTTATGCTGGTTTGTGATGGTTTATGCTGGTTTATGCTGGTTTATGATGGTTTAGTTGGTTTATGATGGTTTATGCTGGTTTATGCTGGTTTATGCTGGTTTAGCTGGTTTATGATGGTTTAGCTGGTTTAGCTGGTTTATGCTGGTTTAGCTGGTTTATGATGGTTTGTGCTGGTTTATGATGGTTTAGCTGGTTTAGTTGGTTTATGCTGGTTTATGCTGGTTTAGCTGGTTTGTGCTGGTTTAGTTGGTTTATGCTGGTTTATGATGGTTTATGCTGGTTTAGTTGGTTTATGATGGTTTAGTTGGTTTATGATGGTTTAGCTGGTTTGTGCTGGTTTAGTTGGTTTATGCTGGTTTATGATGGTTTATGCTGGTTTAGTTGGTTTATGCTGGTTTATGATGGTTTATGCTGGTTTAGTTGGTTTATGATGGTTTAGTTGGTTTATGCTGATTTATGCTGGTTTATGCTGGTTTATTATGGTTTAGCTGGTTTAGTTGGTTTATGATGGTTTAGTTGGTTTAGTTGGTTTATGCTGATTTATGCTGATTTATGCTGGTTTATGCTGGTTTATAATGGTTTATGCTGATTTATGCTGATTTATGCTGGTTTATGATGGTTTAGCTGGTTTAGTTGGTTTATGATGGTTTAGCTGGTTTAGTTGGTTTATGCTGATTTATGCTGGTTTATGCTGGTTTATGATGGTTTAGCTGGTTTAGTTGGTTTATGATGGTTTAGCTGGTTTAGTTGGTTTATGATGGTTTAGCTGGTTTAGTTGGTTTATGCTGATTTATGCTGATTTATGCTGGTTTATGATGGTTTAGCTGGTTTAGTTGGTTTATGATGGTTTAGCTGGTTTAGTTGGTTTATGATGGTTTAGCTGGTTTAGTTGGTTTATGATGGTTTAGCTTTTTTATGATGGTTTAGCTGGTTTAGTTGGTTTATGCTGGTTTATGCTGGTTTAGCTGGTTTGTGCTGGTTTAGTTGGTTTATGCTGGTTTATGATGGTTTATGCTGGTTTAGTTGGTTTATGATGGTTTAGTTGGTTTATGATGGTTTAGCTGGTTTGTGCTGGTTTAGTTGGTTTATGCTGGTTTATGATGGTTTATGCTGGTTTAGTTGGTTTATGCTGGTTTATGATGGTTTATGCTGGTTTAGTTGGTTTATGATGGTTTAGTTGGTTTATGCTGATTTATGCTGATTTATGCTGGTTTATGCTGGTTTATTATGGTTTAGCTGGTTTAGTTGGTTTATGATGGTTTAGTTGGTTTATGCTGATTTATGCTGATTTATGCTGGTTTATGCTGGTTTATAATGGTTTATGCTGATTTATGCTGATTTATGCTGGTTTATGATGGTTTAGCTGGTTTAGTTGGTTTATGATGGTTTAGCTGGTTTAGTTGGTTTATGCTGATTTATGCTGGTTTATGCTGGTTTATGATGGTTTAGCTGGTTTAGTTGGTTTATGATGGTTTAGCTGGTTTAGTTGGTTTATGATGGTTTAGCTGGTTTAGTTGGTTTATGCTGATTTATGCTGATTTATGCTGGTTTATGATGGTTTAGCTGGTTTAGTTGGTTTATGATGGTTTAGCTGGTTTAGTTGGTTTATGATGGTTTAGCTGGTTTATGATGGTTTAGCTGGTTTGTGCTGGTTTATCTGGTTTAGCTGGTTTAGTTGGTTTAGTTGGTTTATGCTGGTTTATGCTGGTTTATGATGGTTTAGCTGGTTTATGATGGTTTAGCTGGTTTGTGCTGGTTTAGCTGGTTTAGTTGGTTTAGTTGGTTTATGCTGGTTTAGCTGGTTTATGATGGTTTGTGCTGGTTTAGTTGGTTTATGATGGTTTAGTTGGTTTATTGCTGGTTTAGCTGGTTTTCTTGGTTTATGCTGGTTTGTGTTTTTTCAGCTGGTTTGTGCTGGTTTAGTTGGTTTATGATGGTTTAGCTGGTTTGTGCTGGTTTAGTTAGTTTATGCTGATTTATGCTGGTTTATGCTGGTTTATGATGGTTTAGCTGGTTTAGTTGGTTTATGATGATTTAGCTGGTTTAGTTGGTTTATGATGGTTTAGCTGGTTTGTGATGGTTTATGCTGGTTTATGCTGGTTTATGATGGTTTAGTTGGTTTATGCTGGTTTATGCTGGTTTATGCTGGTTTATGCTGGTTTAGCTGGTTTATGATGGTTTAGCTGGTTTAGCTGGTTTATGCTGGTTTAGCTGGTTTATGATGGTTTAGCTGGTTTATGCTGGTTTATGATGGTTTGTGCTGGTTTATGCTGGTTTAGCTGGTTTATGATGGTTTAGCTGGTTTAGCTGGTTTAGTTGGTTTATGCTGGTTTATGCTGGTTTAGCTGGTTTGTGCTGGTTTAGTTGGTTTATGCTGGTTTATGATGGTTTATGCTGGTTTAGTTGGTTTATGATGGTTTAGTTGGTTTATGATGGTTTAGCTGGTTTGTGCTGGTTTAGTTGGTTTATGCTGGTTTATGATGGTTTATGCTGGTTTAGTTGGTTTATGCTGGTTTATGATGGTTTATGCTGGTTTAGTTGGTTTATGATGGTTTAGTTGGTTTATGCTGATTTATGCTGATTTATGCTGGTTTATGCTGGTTTATTATGGTTTAGCTGGTTTAGTTGGTTTATGCTGGTTTATGATGGTTTAGCTGGTTTATGATGGTTTAGCTGGTTTGTGCTGGTTTAGTTGGTTTATGATGGTTTAGTTGGTTTGTGCTGGTTTAGCTGGTTTATGCTGGTTTAGCTGGTTTAGTTGGTTTATGCTGGTTTGTGCTGGTTTACTTGGTTTATGCTGGTTTAGCTGGTTTGTGCTGGTTTAGCTGGTTTGTGCTGGTTTAGTTGGTTTATGATGGTTTAGCTGGTTTGTGCTGGTTTAGTTGGTTTATGATGGTTTAGCTGGTTTGTGCTGGTTTAGCTGGTTTATGCTGGTTTAGCTGGTTTATGCTGGTTTATGCTGGTTTATGATGGTTTAGTTGGTTTATGATGGTTTATGCTGGTTTATGCTGGTTAATGCTGGTTTAGCTGGTTTATGATGGTTTAGCTGGTTTAGCTGGTTTATGCTGGTTTAGCTGGTTTATGATGGTTTAGCTGGTTTATGCTGGTTTATGATGGTTTGTGCTGGTTTATGATGGTTTAGCTGGTTTAGTTGGTTTATGCTGGTTTATGCTGGTTTAGCTGGTTTGTGCTGGTTTAGTTGGTTTATGCTGGTTTATGATGGTTTATGCTGGTTTAGTTGGTTTATGATGGTTTAGTTGGTTTATGCTGGTTTATGATGGTTTATGCTGGTTTAGTTGGTTTATGCTGGTTTATGATGGTTTATGCTGGTGTAGTTGGTTTATGATGGTTTAGTTGGTTTATGCTGATTTATGCTGATTTATGCTGGTTTATGATGGTTTATTATGGTTTAGCTGGTTTAGTTGGTTTATGATGGTTTAGTTGGTTTAGTTGGTTTATGCTGATTTATGCTGATTTATGCTGGTTTATGCTGGTTTATAATGGTTTATGCTGATTTATGCTGATTTATGCTGGTTTATGATGGTTTAGCTGGTTTAGTTGGTTTATGATGGTTTAGCTGGTTTAGTTGGTTTATGCTGATTTATGCTGGTTTATGCTGGTTTATGATGGTTTAGCTGGTTTAGTTGGTTTATGATGGTTTAGCTGGTTTAGTTGGTTTATGATGGTTTAGCTGGTTTAGTTGGTTTATGCTGATTTATGCTGATTTATGCTGGTTTATGATGGTTTAGCTGGTTTAGTTGGTTTATGATGGTTTAGCTGGTTTAGTTGGTTTATGATGGTTTAGCTGGTTTATGATGGTTTAGCTGGTTTGTGCTGGTTTAGCTGGTTTAGCTGGTTTAGTTGGTTTAGTTGGTTTATGCTGGTTTATGCTGGTTTAGCTGGTTTATGATGGTTTAGCTGGTTTATGATGGTTTAGCTGGTTTGTGCTGGTTTAGCTGGTTTAGCTGGTTTAGTTGGTTTAGTTGGTTTATGCTGGTTTATGCTGGTTTAGCTGGTTTATGATGGTTTGTGCTGGTTTAGTTGGTTTATGATGGTTTAGTTGGTTTATTGCTGGTTTAGCTGGTTTTCTTGGTTTATGCTGGTTTGTGCTGGTTCAGCTGGTTTGTGCTGGTTTAGTTGGTTTATGATGGTTTAGCTGGTTTGTGCTGGTTTAGTTAGTTTATGATGGTTTAGCTGGTTTGTGCTGGTTTAGCTGGTTTATGCTGGTTTATGCTGGTTTATGCTGGTTTATGATGGTTTAGCTGGTTTGTGCTGGTTTAGCTGGTTTGTGCTGGTTTAGCTGGTTTGTGCTGGTTTATGCTGGTTTAGTTGGTTTATGCTGGTTTAGCTGGTTTAGCTGGTTTATGCTGATTTAGTTGGTTTATGCTGGTTTAGCTGGTTTAGCTGGTTTATGATGGTTTAGCTGGTTTGTGCTGGTTTAGCTGGTTTGTGCTGGTTTATGCTGGTTTAGCTGGTTTAGCTGGTTTATGATGGTTTAGCTGGTTTGTGCTGGTTTAGCTGGTTTGTGCTGGTTTATGCTGGTTTAGTTGGTTTATGATGGTTTAGCTGGTTTATGATGGTTTAGCTGGTTTATGATGGTTTATGCTGGTTTATGCTGGTTTGTGGTGGTTTAGCTGGTTTGTGCTGGTTTAGTTGGTTTATGCTGGTTTATGATGGTTTATGCTGGTTTATGCTGGTTTGTGGTGGTTTAGCTGGTTTGTGCTGGTTTGTGCTGGTTTATGCTGGTTTATTGCTGGTTTATCTGGTTTTTCTGGTTTGTGATGGTTTAGCTGGTTTGTGCTGGTTTATGCTGGTTTATTGCTGGTTTATCTGGTTTTTCTGGTTTGTGATGGTTTAGCTGGTTTGTGCTGGTTTATGCTGGTTTATTGCTGGTTTATCTGGTTTTTCTGGTTTGTGATGGTTTAGCTGGTTTGTGCTGGTTTAGCTGGTTTGTGCTGGTTTAGTTGGTTTATGCTGGTTTAGCTGGTTTATCTGGTTTTTCTGGTTTGTGATGGTTTAGCTGGTTTATGCTGGTTTAGCTGGTTTATGATGGTTTAGCTGGTTTATCTGGTTTTTCTGGTTTGTGATGGTTTAGCTGGTTTATGCTGGTTTAGCTGGTTTATGATGGTTTAGCTGGTTTATCTGGTTTATGATGGTTTAGCTGGTTTGTGCTGGTTTGGTTTAGGTGGTTTAGTTGGTTTATGATGGTTTAGCTGGTTTGTGCTGGTTTATCTGGTTTAGCTGGTTTGTGCTGGTTTATGATGGTTTAGCTGGTTTATGATGGTTTAGCTGGTTTGTGCTGGTTTATCTGGTTTAGTTGGTTTATGTTGGTTTAGCTGGTTTATGCTGGTTTAGCTGGTTTATGCTGGTTTAGCTGGTTTATGCTGGTTTGTGCTGGTTTGTGCTGGTTTAGTTGGTTTATGTTGGTTTATGCTGGTTTATGATGGTTTAGCTGGTTTAGCTGGTTTAGTTGGTTTGTGATGGTTTAGTTGGTTTATGATGGTTTAGCTGGATTAGTTGGTTTGTGCTGGTTTAGCTGGTTTGTGCTGGTTTAGTTGGTTTATGCTGGTTTAGCTGGTTTAGCTGGTTTGTGCTGGTTTATTTGGTTTATGCTGGTTTAGCTGGTTTGTGCTGGTTTGTGCTGGTTTAGTTGGTTTATGCTGGTTTAGTTGGTTTGTGCTGGTTTAGCTGGTTTGTGCTGGTTTAGTTGGTTTATGCTGGTTTAGCTGATTTAGTTGGTTTATGATGGTTTAGCTGGTTTAGCTGGTTTGTGATGGTTTAGTTGGTTTATGCTGGTTTAGCTGGTTTAGTTGGTTTATGATGGTTTAGCTGGTTTAGCTGGTTTGTGTTGGTTTATGATGGTTTAGTTGGTTTATTCTGGTTTATGACGGTTTTGCTGGTTTAGTTGGTTTGTGCTGGTTTAGTTGGTTTATGATGGTTTAGCTGGTTTAGTTGGTTTGTGATGGTTTAGTTGGTTTATTCTGGTTTATGACGGTTTTGCTGGTTTAGTTGGTTTGTGCTGGTTTAGTTGGTTTATGATGGCTTAGTTGGTTTGTGCTGGTTTAGTTGGTTTATGCTGGTTTATGATGGTTTAGTTGGTTTAGTTGGTTTGTGATGGTTTAGTTGGTTTATGCTGGTTTATGATGGTTTAGCTTGTTTAGTTGGTTTGTGCTGGTTAATGATGGTTTAGCTGGTTTAGTTGGTTTATGCTGGTTTAGCTGGTTTATGCTGGTTTAGTTGGTTTATGCTGGTTTAGCTGGTTTAGCTGGTTTATGATGGTTTAGCTGGTTTGTGCTGGTTTAGCTGGTTTGTGCTGGTTTATGCTGGTTTAGTTGGTTTATGATAGTTTAGCTGGTTTATGATGGTTTATGATGGTTTATGCTGGTTTATGATGGTTTATGCTGGTTTATGCTGGTTTGTGCTGGTTTAGCTGGTTTGTGCTGGTTTAGTTGGTTTATGCTGGTTTATGATGGTTTATGCTGGTTTGTGCTGGTTTAGTTGATTTATGATGGTTTAGCTGGTTTGTGCTGGTTTATGCTGGTTTATTGCTGGTTTATCTGGTTTTTCTGGTTTGTGATGGTTTAGCTGGTTTGTGCTGGTTTAGCTGGTTTGTGCTGGTTTAGTTGGTTTATGCTGGTTTATGCTGGTTTATGCTGGTTTAGCTGGTTTATGATGGTTTAGTTGGTTTATCTGGTTTATGATGGTTTAGCTGGTTTGTGCTGGTTTATGCTGGTTTGTGCTGGTTTAGTTGGTTTATGATGGTTTAGCTGGTTTGTGCTGGTTTATCTGGTTTAGCTGGTTTGTGCTGGTTTATGATGGTTTAGCTGGTATATGATGGTTTAGCTGGTTTGTGCTGGTTTATCTGGTTTAGTTGGTTTATGTTGGTTTAGCTGGTTTATGCTGGTTTAGCTGGTTTATGCTGGTTTAGTTGGTTTATGATGGTTTGGCTGGTTTGTGCTGGTTTGTGCTGGTTTGTGCTGGTTTAGTTGGTTTATGATGGTTTAGCTGGTTTAGCTGGTTTAGTTGTTTTGTGATGGTTTAGTTGGTTTATGATGGTTTAGCTGGATTAGTTGGTTTGTGCTGGTTTAGCTGGTTTGTGCTGGTTTAGTTGGTTTATGCTGGTTTAGCTGGTTTAGCTGGTTTGTGCTGGTTTATTTGGTTTATGCTGGTTTAGCTGGTTTGTGCTGGTTTGTGCTGGTTTAGTTGGTTTATGCTGGTTTAGTTGGTTTGTGCTGGTTTAGCTGGTTTGTGCTGGTTTAGTTGGTTTATGCTGGTTTAGCTGATTTAGTTGGTTTATGATGGTTTAGCTGGTTTAGCTGGTTTGTGATGGTTTAGTTGGTTTATGCTGGTTTATGCTGGTTTAGCTGGTTTAGTTGGTTTATGATGGTTTAGCTGGTTTAGCTGGTTTGTGTTGGTTTATGATGGTTTAGCTGGTTTAGTTGGTTTGTGATGGTTTAGTTGGTTTATTCTGGTTTATGACGGTTTTGCTGGTTTAGTTGGTTTGTGCTGGTTTAGTTGGTTTATGATGGCTTAGTTGGTTTGTGCTGGTTTAGTTGGTTTATGCTGGTTTATGATGGTTTAGCTGGTTTAGTTGGTTTGTGATGGTTTAGTTGGTTTATGCTGGTTTATGATGGTTTAGTTGGTTTGTGCTGGTTTATGATGGTTTAGCTGGTTTAGTTGGTTTATGCTGGTTTAGTTGGTTTATGCTGGTTTATGATGGTTTATGCTGGTTTAGTTGGTTTATTCTGGTTTATGATGGTTTAGCTGGTTTAGTTGGTTTGTGATGGTTTAGTTGGTTTGTGATGGTTTAGTTGGTTTGTGATGGTTTAGTTGGTTTATGATGGTTTAGTTGGTTTGTGCTGGTTTTTGATGGTTTATGCTGGTTTATGCTGGTTTATGCTGGTTTATTGCTGGTTTATGCTGGTTTATGATGGTTTATGATGGTTTAGTTGGTTTATGCTGGTTTAGTTGGTTTAATGATGGTTTAGCTGGTTTATGCTGGTTTAGCTGGTTTATGATGGTTTAGTTGGTTTATGCTGGTTTATGATGGTTTATTGCTGGTTTATGCTGGTTTATGCTGGTTTATGCTGATTTATGATGGTTTAGCTGGTTTATGATGGTTTAGCTGGTTTATGATGGTTTATTGCTGGTTTATGATGGTTTATTGCTGGTTTATGCTGGTTTAGCTGGTTTATGATGGTTTAGTTGGTTTATGCTGGTTTATGATGGTTTATTGCTGGTTTATGATGGTTTATTGCTGGTTTATGCTGGTTTATGCTGGTTTATGATGGTTTATGCTGGTTTATGCTGATTTATGATGGTTTATTGCTGGTTTATGCTGGTTTAGCTGGTTTATGATGGTTTAGCTGGTTTATGATGGTTTATTGCTGGTTTAGCTGGTTTATGATGGTTTATTGCTGGTTTATGATGGTTTATTGCTGGTTTAGCTGGTTTAGTTGGTTTATGCTGGTTTATGATGGTTTAGCTGGTTTATGCTGGTTTATGATGGTTTATTGCTGGTTTAGTTGGTTTATGATGGTTTATGATGGTTTAGCTGGTTTTTGATGGTTTAGTTGGTTTGTGCTGGTTTATTTGGTTTATGCTGGTTTATGCTGGTTTAGCTGGTTTATGATGGTTTAGCTGGTTTAGCTGGTTTGTGCTGGTTTATCTGGTTTAGCTGGTTTGTGCTGGTTTATGATGGTTTAGCTGGTTTATGATGGTTTAGCTGGTTTGTGCTGGTTTATCTGGTTTAGCTGGTTTGTGCTGGTTTATGATGGTTTAGCTGGTTTATGATGGTTTAGCTGGTTTATGCTGGTTTATCTGGTTTAGTTGGTTTATGCTGGTTTAGCTGGTTTATGCTGGTTTATGCTGGTTTAGTTGGTTTATGATGGTTTAGCTGGTTTGTGCTGGTTTTTGCTGGTTTGTGCTGGTTTAGTTGGTTTATGTTGGTTTATGCTGGTTTATGATGGTTTAGCTGGTTTAGCTGGTTTAGTTGGTTTGTGATGGTTTAGTTGGTTTATGATGGTTTAGCTGGATTAGTTGGTTTGTGCTGGTTTAGCTGGTTTGTGCTGGTTTAGTTGGTTTATGCTGGTTTAGCTGGTTTAGCTGGTTTGTGCTGGTTTATTTGGTTTATGCTGGTTTAGCTGGTTTGTGCTGGTTTGTGCTGGTTTAGTTGGTTTATGCTGGTTTAGTTGGTTTGTGCTGGTTTAGCTGGTTTATGATGGTTTAGCTGGTTTGTGCTGGTTTAGTTGGTTTATGCTGGTTTAGCTGATTTAGTTGGTTTATGATGGTTTAGCTGGTTTAGCTGGTTTGTGATGGTTTAGTTGGTTTATGCTGGTTTATGCTGGTTTAGCTGGTTTAGTTGGTTTATGATGGTTTAGCTGGTTTAGCTGGTTTGTGTTGGTTTATGATGGTTTAGCTGGTTTAGTTGGTTTGTGGTGGTTTAGTTGGTTTATGATGGCTTAGTTGGTTTGTGCTGGTTTAGTTGGTTTGTGCTGGTTTAGTTGGTTTGTGCTGGTTTAGTTGGTTTATGCTGGTTTATGATGGTTTAGCTGGTTTAGTTGGTTTGTGCTGGTTTATGATGGTTTAGCTGGTTTAGTTGGTTTATGCTGGTTTAGTTGGTTTATTCTGGTTTATGATGGTTCAGCTGGTTTAGTTGGTTTGTGATGGTTTAGTTGGTTTATGATGGTTTAGTTGGTTTGTGCTGGTTTATGCTGGTTTATGCTGGTTTATTGCTGGTTTAGCTGGTTTAACTGGTTTATGCTGGTTTATGCTGGTTTATTGCTGGTTTATGCTGGTTTATGCTGGTTTATGATGGTTTAGTTGGTTTATGCTGGTTTAGTTGGTTTATGCTGGTTTATTGCTGGTTTATGCTGGTTTATGCTGGTTTATGATGGTTTAGCTGGTTTATGATGGTTTATTGCTGGTTTAGCTGGTTTATGATGGTTTAGCTGGTTTATGATGGTTTAATGCTGGTTTAGCTGGTTTAATGCTGGTTTAGCTGGTTTATGCTGGTTTAGTTGGTTTATGCTGGTTTAGTTGGTTTATGCTGGTTTATGATGGTTTATTGCTGGTTTAGTTGGTTTATGCTGGTTTATGATGGTTTATGCTGGTTTATGATGGTTTATTGCTGGTTTATGCTGGTTTAGCTGGTTTATGATGGTTTAGCTGGTTTATGATGGTTTATTGCTGGTTTCGCTGGTTTATGATGGTTTATTGCTGGTTTATGATGGTTTATTGCTGGTTTATGATGGTTTATTGCTGGTTTAGCTGGTTTAGTTGGTTTATGCTGGTTTATGATGGTTTAGCTGGTTTATGCTGGTTTATGATGGTTTATTGCTGGTTTAGTTGGTTTATGATGGTTTATGATGGTTTAGCTGGTTTTTGATGGTTTAGTTGGTTTGTGCTGGTTTATTTGGTTTATGCTGGTTTAGCTGGCTTGTGCTGGTTTGTGCTGGTTTATTTGGTTTATGCTGGTTTAGCTGGTTTGTGCTGGTTTGTGCTGGTTTGTGCTGGTTTAGTTGGTTTGTGCTGGTTTAGCTGGTTGTGCTGGTTTAGCTGGTTTATGATGGTTTAGCTGGTTTGTGCTGGTTTAGTTGGTTTATGCTGGTTTAGCTGATTTAGTTGGTTTATGATGGTTTAGCTGGTTTGTGATGGTTTAGTTGGTTTATGCTGGTTTATGCTGGTTTAGCTGGTTTAGTTGGTTTATGATGGTTTAGCTGGTTTAGCTGGTTTGTGTTGGTTTATGATGGTTTAGCTGGTTTAGTTGGTTTGTGATGGTTTAGTTGGTTTATGATGGCTTAGTTGGTTTGTGCTGGTTTAGTTGGTTTGTGCTGGTTTAGTTGTTTTGTGCTGGTTTAGTTGGTTTATGCTGGTTTATGATGGTTTAGCTGGTTTAGTTGGTTTGTGATGGTTTAGTTGGTTTATGCTGGTTTATGATGGTTTAGCTGGTTTAGTTGGTTTGTGCTGGTTTAGTTGGTTTGTGCTGGTTTATGATGGTTTAGCTGGTTTAGTTGGTTTATGCTGGTTTAGTTGGTTTATGCTGGTTTAGTTGGTTTATGCTGGTTCATGATGGTTTGTGATGGTTTAGTTGGTTTGTGATGGTTTAGTTGGTTTGTGATGGTTTAGCTGGTTTATGCTGGTTTAGTTGGTTTGTGCTGGTTTAGTTGGTTTGTGCTGGTTTAGGTGGTTTATGATGGTTTATGCTGGTTTAGTTGGTTTATGATGGTTTAGCTGGTTTAGCTGGTTTAGTTGGTTTATTGCTGGTTTAGCTTGTTAATGATGGTTTAGCTGGTTTAGTTGGTTTAGCTTATTTAGTTGGTTTATGACGGTTTAGCTGGTTTAGTTGGTTTGTGATGGTTTAGTTGGTTTATGATGGCTTAGTTGGTTTGTGCTGGTTTAGTTGGTTTGTGCTGGTTTAGTTGTTTTGTGCTGGTTTAGTTGGTTTATGCTGGTTTATGATGGTTTAGCTGGTTTAGTTGGTTTGTGATGGTTTAGTTGGTTTATGCTGGTTTATGATGGTTTAGCTGGTTTAGTTGGTTTGTGCTGGTTTAGTTGGTTTGTGCTGGTTTATGATGGTTTAGTTGGTTTAGTTGGTTTATGCTGGTTTAGTTGGTTTATGCTGGTTTATGATGGTTTGTGATGGTTTAGTTGGTTTGTGATGGTTTAGTTGGTTTGTGATGGTTTAGCTGGTTTATGCTGGTTTAGTTGGTTTGTGCTGGTTTAGTTGGTTTGTGCTGGTTTAGGTGGTTTATGATGGTTTATGCTGGTTTAGTTGGTTTATGATGGTTTAGCTGGTTTAGCTGGTTTAGTTGGTTTATTGCTGGTTTAGCTTGTTTATGATGGTTTAGCTGGTTTATGATGGTTTATTGCTGGTTTAGTTGGTTTATGATGGTTTAGCTGGTTTAGTTGGTTTATGAATGTTTATGATGGTTTAGTTGGTTTAGTTGGTTTATGATGGTTTAGTTGGTTTATGATGGTTTATGCTGGTTTATGCTGGTTTATTATGGTTTAGTTGGTTTATGCTGGTTTAGTTGGTTTATGATGGTTTTTGCTGGTTTAGCTGGTTTATGCTGGTTTATGCTGGTTTTTGATGGTTTATGCTGGTTTATGCTGGTTTATGCTGGTTTATTGCTGGTTTAGCTGGTTTATGCTGGTTTATTGCTGGTTTATTGCTGGTTTATGATGGTTTATGATGGTTTATGATGGTTTATGCTGGTTTATGCTGGTTTAGTTGGTTTATGCTGGTTTATTGCTGGTTTAGCTGGTTTATGCTGGTTTATGATGGTTTAGCTGGTTTATGATGGTTTATTGCTGGTTTAGCTGGTTTATGCTGGTTTAGCTGGTTTATGATGGTTTAATGCTGGTTTAGCTGGTTTATGCTGGTTTAGCTGGTTTATGCTGGTTTATGATGGTTTAGCTGGTTTATGATGGTTTATTGCTTGTTTAGCTGGTTTATGCTGGTTTAGCTGGTTTATGATGGTTTAGCTGGTTTATGATGGTTTAATGCTGGTTTAGCTGGTTTATGCTGGTTTAGCTGGTTTATGATGGTTTAGTTGGTTTATGCTGGTTTAGTTGGTTTATGCTGGTTTATGATGGTTTATTGCTGGTTTAGCTGGTTTATGATGGTTTATTGCTGGTTTATGCTGGTTTAGCTGGTTTATGATGGTTTATTGCTGGTTTAGCTGGTTTATGCTGGTTTAGCTGGTTTATGATGGTTTAGCTGGTTTAGTTGGTTTATGCTGGTTTATGATGGTTTAGCTGGTTTATGCTGGTTTATGCTGGTTTAGCTGGTTTATGCTGGTTTAGCTGGTTTATGATGGTTTAGTTGGTTTATGCTGGTTTAGTTGGTTTATGCTGGTTTATGATGGTTTATGCTGGTTTATGATGGTTTAGCTGGTTTATGATGGTTTATTGCTGGTTTATGCTGGTTTAGCTGGTTTATGCTGGTTTAGTTGGTTTATGATGGTTTATTGCTGGTTTAGCTGGTTTATGCTGGTTTAGCTGGTTTATGATGGTTTATTGCTGGTTTAGCTGGTTTATGCTGGTTTATGCTGGTTTATGATGGTTTATTGCTGGTTTAGTTGGTTTATGATGGTTTATGATGGTTTATGCTGGTTTATGCTGGTTTATGCTGGTTTATGATGGTTTATGATGGTTTAGTTGGTTTATGATGGTTTATGCTGGTTTAGCTGGTTTATGCTGGTTTAGTTGGTTTATGATGGTTTATTGCTGGTTTATGCTGTCAGTGCAAAGTCACCTATATCACAGGTGCAGTGTGGCCCTCGGTGGCCCTCGGTGGCCCTCAGTGGCCGCCAGTTAACTTTGTTTATTTGTTTTTCTGATTTATTTAGTATTCTAATTTATTGCAATTTACTAAAGGTTTAAATCACTCCAATTAAAACTTCTCTGGCAACCATTGCTCTTATCTGAACATTAGTGAGCATCTAAAAATAGATGTATTTATTTATTTATTTATTTATTTATTTATTTGTTGTAAACCCCCCAAATCCTCAGATTTACGCCGTGCCCCCCTGTGATCGTTCCTCGCAGCAGTACAGTGCACTGGGTTTGTTCTCTGGGCTGGTGACCAGTACTCCTCTCCCTGTTAGTTACTGAATAACCGGACAGTAAAGCCGAGCTGCCGCAGAGCCGCCCAGGCGGTCGAGACAAAGTCCGGGGTGGATCATTACTTTCTGGACCTGAATCCTCTACCTATGCTTGACAGAACCCGCTCTGAGTACAGACCTCAGCTCTCCCTGCCATGAACGTCCCGTGGTTTATAAAAAACGCGGCTAGAAGCATCGCCGGGTGTGTGGGGTCAGCAGTGTCCAGATCAGGCCTGCTGTGTTCATCCGGGACTCTGCGGTGAGTAAACAGTCAGTAAAGTCAGTTAACAGGTGGTCTGACGTGTGTGTGTATGTGTGTGTGTATGTGTGTGTGTATGTGTGTGTATGTGTGTGTGTGTTTGTGTTATTTCTCTAACTTGCCTGTTTTTACTACACTAGGAAAATGTCATCAAGACAGACGGACCACCTTGAACGGACGGCTAGTGTTTACAGGCAAGAGGTGAGTCACTGTGTCACTGTGATACACTTGATTATTATTATTATTATTATTTCTATTTTATTTTTAATAGCACTTATAACTATTTATTTTTAGAATTGACTAATTACAATATTTATTTTGTTATTTATAATTACACTATATTTATAAATACTTTAAACAAGAACAATGTGTGTAAAGTAAAAAGAATAGAATAGATATAAAATATGTAAATGTTTTATAAAACTATACAATAGAATAATAATAGAATATAATGAAAGAGCAACAAAGTTGAATTTTATTAACAGTAGTAATAATATTAACATTAATAAGTGTTATTACTATGATAATTACCTTATAACTATTGATTCATGTATAATTATTTATTTATTTAGCATCTAAAAAAACATTCCTGACGTGCTACAGCAGGAAACAGACATTTAATAATAATAATAATAATAATAATAATAATAATAATAATGATGATGATAAACGTGTGAAGATCACTGAGGGCCCTCGAGTCTCAGTTCCAGAGATGGTCACAGGGGGCAGTGATGGGAAATCTCAGGCCGGTCAGAGGGGCGGGTTTGTGAACGGTGACAGTTCAGCTGTTCTTCAGGAGGAATCTGCTGTGATTAGATAGAGATCTGATCAAATCTGATCTTTAAGACTCCTCACTGTTCCTGCACAGCTGCCTCTGCCTCTGCCTCGGCCTCGGCCTCTCTCAGATACCTTGTGGCTCAGATCCAGGCAGGTCTGTAAAACAGTGTATTTGGGTGAGGGGTCACACACACATCATGTGTAGGTGTGATGTCATTTGACTCGTGTCCCAATCTTACATGACTGAACTTTCACTTCATTAAAGGCAGGTGAAACGCTCAGGAACGGCCCTGCATTAATAACAGTCTCATAATAAACCTGGTTTAAAACAACAGACAGACTGCAGTAGACAAAAGTATTTGGACACCTGCTCATTCAGTGTTTCTTCTGAAATCAAGGCTTTTATAAAGAGCTGATCCTGCTTTTGTTGGAGTGACTGTCTCTACTGTCCAGAGAAGAAGACTTTCTACTATATTTTGGAGGAACAAAAATCTGTGAGGATTTGATTGCATTCAGCGACAAGAGCGTTAGTGAGGTCAGGATGTTGGATGAAGAGGAGGATCACCACCCCACCTCATCATCCCAAACTCCCCAACTCCTCATCCCAAAAGTACTGGATGGATGCACACACAGTTCCTCCGCTGCTCCACAGCTCCTCAATGCTGGGGGGGCTTTATACCCCTCTAGCCCACGCCTGGCATTATTAGGCAGCATGGTGATGTTTATTGATCTGCTCCAGAGAGTCCTATTCTATTGGCTGTACTTCTTCCCTACAGGGACTAGACAAGCTGTGTGTGTGTGTGTGTGTGTGTGTGTGTGTGTGTGTGTGTGTGGTTGCAGCTTAAAGTAGCTGAATACATTTATTTATTTATTAAAAGGGGTGTCCACAAACATACTAACGGGAGGTGATCAGGCGTTGCTATGCCAACATATGATACATACTCCTGCTGCAGTCGCTGTTGCACTGCATTGTGGGAGAAGCGTCCATCAATACCACACTCAAAAGCCGACCGGTTCTGAGTTTGCGTGGCGGATATTTGAGTATACTCAACTTGGACACTTTTCTCTCTGCTACACACTGCATACTCAAAACGTAGTGAGTATTTGTAATTAGTATGAAATTGGGACACAGCCCAGGTCAGTCTGGTATCGTCCTGGATGAACTCCACAGCTGTGTTATCGGGATCGGAGGCATCCGTTTGTGTCTGCGCAGTTCTGTACCTTCTTCTGTACTGTTCATCCTGCTGCCACCACCAGCTGCCACCAGCTGCTGCCACACCTGCCACTTCATCAGGCGGTTGAGTCAGTGGACAGTTACTGTGGTGAGCTTTGATCAGCAGATCCCTCTCCCTCTTTCAGTCACTCTGGAATGGGTTGGTTGTCTCTGAGGGACTGGAGACTGGACTGTTCCAGACCAGTACCGACCTTTCAGAACACTGTAAGCTGGGTTTTGTTCTCGGGGCTTTTCAGTGGTCCGGCTGCTGTGGTGGTCTTTCACAAATCTGGTCCTGCATGCTGTAGAGCGTCCGTCCGATAGCTGTACCCCAGTTTTCCTTTGTCACTGAGAGAGTTCTTTTCTCATCCAGAACAATGTGTGTGTGTGTGTGTGTGTGTGTGTGTGTGTGTGTGTGTGTGTGTGTTTACAGGCCCTGTTCTCTGCCCGAGTGTGTGGCATCACAAATGAGTCTGGGAAGGTGAAGAGGCTGCAGCTGGAGGTGCCCCATCCCGACTTCAGCTTCCGAGCGGGCCAGTGGTGAGAACTGGGATTGTTTAGTGGTCACACAAAAACCTCGTATCTCTAATATCTTTATCCTGTATAAGAATTTCATGATGAACAGACCAATAGAAATGCTCCAAAATTACCTGGAACCAAATCTTTTACTTTCTTCACTGACGTCCATTAAAAGTTCAGAATTCTCCCGTAAAGCTGCCATTCTGGAGATACAGGGTTTTTGTATGACCGCGATGATATCCACCCGTCAGCGGGTCTCTCTGTGCATTTGAGAAATACACATTATGGGGTTGATAACAAGCATGCGGTAGTGGGGCTTAGTGAGCAGTGGGCGTGGTGGAAAGCGGTCAATCTGAGGCCTTTCTGCTTTGTCGGTTGCCACGGCAACGGCAACCAGCAGGAGCATCAACGTGCGGAAGGTCATGTAGGGTTGGACAGTGTTGGAGCATCAGTGTCTATTTTTAGAGCTTTATTATTTTAGGGTTAAATCCTGGGTCAGACAGCTGTTCGTTTGGGATCACGTCGGTGTTGGGCAGTAGAAGGGCATGTGTTTACATCAGATGACCAGAAGAGGGCACTGTAAGCTTAAATACTCATAATTTGGGTTTTGAATGCAAGCGGAGGGTTTGAGTGACTGCGGTAATGCACAGTGTACACACACACACACATCCGAGTGGCAGCCTGCCGAGCCCGGGTATCGAACCCACAACCCTGTCATCAAAAGCTCGGAGCTCTAACCGCTGAGCCACCACTGCCCTCCCACAGCAGATCTGCTCCAGAGAGTCCTATTCTTTTGGCAGTACTTCTCTGTCCTTCCATGGAGCATTTTCGGTAGGTACGGACCACTGCACACCGGGAACCTTTGTTGCCTGGTGTTTTCGGATGATTCTCGGACGCTATCAGTGGTTTTAATGTTACACTATATTGACAAAAGTATTGGGACACCTGCTCCTTCATTGTTTCTTCTGACATCAAGGCTATTAAAGGGACTCTCTCCTGCGTTGGAGTAACTGTCTCTGAGGAATCGATGGAAATCTTGGTGTTTTCTGGTTTTGTGCTCCTTTCAACACTGAAGACAACAAGTGGTCCTGCCACCAACCCAGGAGGTTGTCAACATGCGGCTCTCGCTCTTCTCCCCTGCGGCTCCACACAATTAGCTTGCACAGTAGTTGCAGTAAACACTCAAACGCTCGTTTAAATTAGTGCTCAGGAAATTAATTAGATAATGTATAGCTGCTAATTTGCGTTGGTTTTCACTGCCGCTCTCGCAGCAACACAGGCACTGAGAGTCTCCGCTAAAGCTAAAGGCCATCACACACGGGACACTCCACTCCGCACCGCTCAGCGTCCAGAAACTTCTGTTAATTGCGTTCACCACCAGCTCTGTCCCTCCCAGCACAGTTCAGGTTCTCACTGCACCGCGTGAACCTCAGGACGAGACCACAGAAACCACCAGAGACGCCGTGGCTTTGGGGTTAGACTGAGAGTCAGTTACTGTAGCAGCAGATCCTTTCAGTCCTGTAAGTTGTGAGGTGGGACCTCCAGGTGAACTTTGGATGCCCATGACCCTGTTACCGGTTCACCAGTTGTCCTCTCTGGAGCAGTTTTGGTAGGTACTGACCACTGCATACCAGGAACACCAGGAAACCCACCAGACCTGCCTGATGTTCTGAAGATGTTCTGACCCAGTCTGTGGTTTTAATGTTACACTATATGGACAAAAGTATTGGGACACCTGCTCCTTCACTGTTTCTTCTGAAATCAAGGCTTCAAAGTTTCTCCTGCTTTTGTTGGGGGGAAGAAGGCTTTCTACTAGATTTTGGAGGAGCATTGCTGTGAGGATTTGATGGCATTCAGCAACAACAGCATTAGTCAGTTTAGGGTGTTGGATGATGATGATCACCACCCCACCTCATCATCTCCAACTTATCCCAATCAAAAGTACTGGATGTAGCTCCACCACCATCATTCCAGAGAACACAGTTCTTCCACTGCTCCACAGCTCCTCAATGCTGGTGGGCTTTATACCCCTCTAGCCCACCCCTGGCATTATTAGGCAGCATGATGTTGATCCTATTCTATTGGCAGTACGTCTTCTCTACAGTGACTTGTGTCAGCAAGGGGTGCAACTTAACGGAATGCATTAATTAGAAGGGGCGTCCACAAACTTTTGTGGGGCTTGGTTGATTAAAGCGTCTGGCTGGTCTGGGTCTGGGTCTGGGTCTCGGGCACAAAAGCTCTGGTGGAATCTGATCATCTGACTCTGGGCTGAAGGGCCCGGTTAAACACTCACTCTGTGGTGCTTTAGTTTGACAATAACTCAATAAAGGAGACGTTAAAGTGTGATTCAATGCAGAAGGATCATTTATTCATTTCAGGGGTGGTTTTAGCAGTGCAGTGCAGAACTGAGTGGGGTGGAATTGAATGTTATCGATTGAAGGAAATGAGAGACAATTACTTGTGCATGAAGTGACTTATTCATTTTAGGGAATGTGTGTGTGTGTGTGTGTGTGTGTGTGTGTGTGTGTGTGTGTGAGGTGAAAAAGTCATGGGATGATTTATGTAAATGAATGCGGAGAAACTCCTCCGGACCATATGACTGTTGTTCTTCTGCTGCTGATAAATAATTCAGAGGCCGGTGAGAGAGTGAGCGAGTGGGCGAGCTGGCGAGCGTAGTGGAGGAGCGTATGTGGTATCGTTACTCGCGTTCCACATAAAGTTAAATTGCTCTGAGCAGCCGGTGGAAATGATCGCTTTCTTCCATTATCTGCAGATTTGTTGGTTCTCTGTGCAGATCAGCTCCACTGGGGTTGGTCAGATGTCGGATGATGTTCCAGCGAAGGCCGAGTTCTTCTCATAGTGAAAATTATTGCAGTATTTATGACATTAAAAACTTTCCTAGATTTGTGTTGGACCAGGTCTGGATTTCCACACACAGCTGCCCGTCCTGGAGGGATGTGAGGGTTTGTGGACAGGATTTGCAGCACGGTGTGCTGTGTGAGGACTACATGTCCAAATATTTGTGGACACCCCTTCTAATGAATGCATTTAGCTACTGAAAGTTGCATTCAATGCTGACACAGATGTGCAGATGCACATGCGCACACATACACACACACACACAGCATGTCTAGAAGTGGTGGGGTGTTGATCGCTATCCAACATCCAACCTCACTAACTGGCTCTTGCTGCTAAATGCAATCAAATCCTCACAGCAATGCTCCTTCTCCAAAATCTAGTAGAAAGGCTTCTCCTCTGGACAATAGAGACAGTTACTCCAACAAAAGCAGAATCAGCTCTTTGAATACCCTTGATTTCAGAAGAACCAGTGAATGAGCAGGTGTCCCAATACTTTTGTCCATGTAGTGTATATTTGCTACAACTGTCGGTCACTGTAACCCTTTAGAGTTCACAGTCAGGGGGCACCGCCAGTACCACAACACAGGGTCAGATTATTTATTTGCTATTATTTGAGTAAAATATGTCTAGTTATAGACTCATAAACCAGTAACACAATTCATCTTTGTTTTTTGTTTTTTAATTATTGATGATTTATTTGATCCGATTTCTCTGCTTTTCTCCCTAATTTGGACCGTCAGTTACCCAACCCGTACTTAATCTCCCCACACTTCGCATGTGATGCCCCGACACTAGTGAGGGTGGACCAACACACGCCCCCTCCAGTTGTGCTCTCTTGGGAGGCCTTGATGGTCAGCAGCATGGCCGGGATACAAACCCGCGAGCCTCTGATCATAGTGGCCGCGCCTTAGTCCACTGGACCGTTTTCTGATTTATGATTTTCATATTAATTAATGAAATAAATGTACTGATGTTTCATATCTGCAGATTTGAATGAACTTATTTGTATTGTTCAAAACTAAAAGCTGGAGTTATGTGTTTTTAGACTAAGTATGAAAATTCTAAGTAGTGAATTCATGTAAATTAGTAAATTATTCTGTTCATATTTATTATTATTATTTTTATTTTTATTATTATTATTATTATTATTAGCATTTTAATAATAATACAAGTGTGTGTGTGTGTGTGTGTGTAAGTAAAAAAAAACAAACTCTCTTGTGTGTACAGGGTGGACTTCTTTATTCCAGGCATGGAGAAGGTGGGGGGCTTCTCGGTGTGCTCCAGCCCGGGGCTTCTGCAGAGAACAGGAATTATAGAACTTGCAGTGAAGTACACAGAACACCCACCTGCACACTGGATACACACAGAGGTGAGGGAGTGTGTGAGTGTGCTTTAATAAGCTGTATATTGTGTATTTTTTTTATTTATTATTGTTTGTGTGTTTACTGCAGGTGTACGGTGTGTAGTGTAAATTATCTGTAAGATCTACTTCACCTGTATGTTGATAATAATAATAATTTATTTATAGATACCTTTCATTCAATAAAGCAGCAGAAGTACAAAAAGATCATCACAATAATAAATGCAATAAATTATCAATAGCACAAGTGTGTTTATATTATTCAAATAAATAAAAAACACATGATCAAATATGAATAACAAACATTTCAGTAAAAACAAGGGAAAGAACTAAAATAGTTAAATGTTAAATAAAATATGTTTCTGATAAATCTGAATCATTCATGTTGTTGATAACATTGAGAGAAGGAACCTGATTGAAAATAGCTATACACTAAGTAAAATGGTTTAATTAATAATAATAATAATAATAATAATAGCAATAATAATAAACCTTTTGTTTAGTTTTAACTATAGTTCAGTCAGGCTCCTTCTCTCTATGTTAAAAAAACACATGTATTTATTTATTTAATTAAAAATATTTATTTTATGTATTGTGTTTATTTTTCAGTAAGGCTTCTTCTCTCATTGTTTAACAAAAACATTATGCTTATTCTAATAATAATAATAATCATAATAATAATAATAATATTAATAATAGTTTTTTCAAACATTGAGAAAAGAAGTCTGACAGAAAAAGACACAAAAAATAAAATAAATATTTTAAATAAAAACTTTTTTTTTACATAGCGAGAAGGAGCCTGACTGAAAAATAGTTAAACACAATTTTTTTATTATTATTGTTATAATAGTAATAATATTAATGTTAATAATAATAATAATAATAATAATAATAGTTTTCTTTAAACATTGAGAGAAGGAGCCTGACGATGTTTATTGGTAGTGTGTTCCAGATCTTTGGTGTGTAAAACAGGAAACTCTCAGCTCTTATAGGATGGAACTAGATGACCTTAAAACACGATGTGGGCCGTAATCTATCAGACACTCAGAAATCTCCTCACCTCTCCTCCCCTTTCCTCCTCTCTCCTCTCCTCTCTCTCCAGTGCACAGTGGACTCTCGCGTGGCTGTGAGAGTGGGTGGTGATTTCTTCTTTGACCCCAGCCCATCTGACCCTGTCATGGACCTGCTGCTGGTTGCTGGCGGGGTGGGCATTAACCCCCTGTACTCCATCCTGATGCACACGGCCGACCTGCTCAGACAGCCGGGCGGGTACACCCCCGGACACACACACCTCTGTTACAGCGCCAAGAACACAGAGGACCTGCTCTTCAAAGTGAGTGTCTGTGTATGAAGCCTGCAGTGAACACACTGGGTAACGAGCGCACACACACCTATGACCTCTGATTATCAGCTCTGAGGATGTCCTCCCTCTATACCGTCTGAAGGTGGAGCAGCATGTGGGCTGAGGTGGTAGAGTAACACTACAGGATTCTACACTAATATGACTCTATGGGTTCTGCAGCGTTACACAGCAGTTCTGGAGAGAGGTTCTCCTCCTGCAGCTCCACCACCAAACCTCCATAGTGCAGTAGCAGTCTGATGTTCTGGAGATGTTCTGACCCAGTCATTATCTAGAACATCACAGTTTGGTTCTGGTCAAAGTGTCTTTCATTCCATTTTTCCTGCTGCATCCTCTTCATCATCTTCAAGAACTGACTGTTCACTCACTGACTCATATGTAGATCCACCCCTCGACAGACAGGAGACACTGTAGATGAAGATGATCAATTTTTCCACTTCAGTGTTTTTCCACCTGTGGTACTAATGTTATGGCTAACTGTTTTTACTCTTTACAATTACAGTACCTCTGTATTGGGTGATATAATGCAATAATCTAACTCAATATTCTGAATCTACTTGCAAAAAAAACTTATGTTTTAATTTAACATGTTTGATCAGAATCAGATTCATTAGATTAGATCAGATTAGATTAGATCATATTGGATCATATTAGATCATATTAGATTAGATCATATTAGATTAGATCATATTAGATCATATTAGATTAGATCAGATTAGGTTAGATCAGATTTGATCATATTAGATCAGATTATATTAGATCAGAGTAGATTAGATCAGATTAGATTAAGGGCGGTATATTTAGCTGTGGAATTAGGTAGCAGAAGCGGGGGCTCTGAGTGGCCCTGCGGTCTAATGCGCTGCCACTATGACTCAGGGGGTTATATGTTCGAAACCCAAGCCATGCCGCTCTGCCATCAGCGTCCGGAGTCTGAGAGAGCACAATTGGCTGTGCTCTCTCCAGGTGGGTAGATGGCGCTCTCTCACCCCTCATCACTCTTAAGTGACCCTGGCACAGGTGTTTGTTAGATGGGGACCCGGCTGCCCGGTGATACCCGGTTAGAAAATAGGTGATGTTGGAGATGTGTGGTAAGGGGGGCCTACGAACAGGTGGGTTCATTAGCAGAACCCACCTTGAATTGGGATAATAAGGGATAAAATTAGTCAAATTGGGAGGAAATGAATGAAGTAAGTCATTAAAACTGCTGCTATTTGTGTGATTTGTTTTTTTAAGCATTGATTAAATATGAATAATTTAATTTCCCTCTCCAGAACAGCATCATTAGCGTTCTCCATGAGTTCCCCCATAAAACCTCCTGCAACTTCCACGTGACTCAGCAAGGCCGTGCAGTAGAGCCACACCTGCAGCCCTACACAACCAGTGAGCCACTCATGATCACGTCATACAGCTGTGCCAGATGTGAAGAGTTTATTAGGCTGCATTAACTCTTCAACGCCGTATTTCCTCACTTACAGGTGGGAGGATATCGGAGGAGGAGCTGAGGCAGCATGTAGACCCTGAGCGGACGTTGTGTTACCTGTGCGGGCCGCCGCCCATGATCGAGGGTCTGAGCACAGACCTGCAACAGCTCGGCCTCCCGAAGAACAGAATCCTGTTTGAGAAGTGGTGGTAGCAGCCCTAAAGAACCTCAGCTGTCAGGAACAGCACTGACGGACCAGTTCTTTTACTTCATTTGATTTTACACGCACAATTATTATTAGTAGTAGTTCCTTTTTTCTTACCTGACTGTGCAATACACTTTCACCATCTGTGCACCTGTCTTTACAAGCGGCAGCTTATTTATACAGCCACAGGACGTGCTGTGCGGTCGAGTTGTGGAGATTACAGCTAAATTAAGCTGGAAAAGCTGGAAAAGCCTGCTTTTATGTATTTAATTTTTTTCTCATTTGGAGTTTTGGTATATTTACCTCTTTGTTCAGTACTGGTAAAGATAGAATAGCAGTCTGGATGACTGTTTTTGTGCTTTTACGTTATTTAAAGCTGAACTTTGTGTTATTTATTTAGAAAACCAGCTTAAATCGGCTTTATATCTTATAGCTTAATATCTGACTGAGCTCTAGGTCATTTAAGAGCATTTTAAGATCTAATTATAATTTCATAGCATAATAAATGATAATAAATAAAGAAATAAATAATAAAAATGTTAAAATATATAATATATTTTCACATTAATGTCGGAGCTGCTCTTTGAAGTTGCAGGTGCGATCCCCCTCTGCGTGAATGGAGGCGCTATTACTGATACATCGACACACCCTGTACTCTCCCCTACACATGATAGATATCGCTGTCTGTGCACAGACTCGTCCTCGCCTCCGACAGAGAGCAGACGAGGGAACACAGCAGAATCAGTGACTCTACTGACATACATTCAACACGGTGTAACGCCGTGGGCGATATCGAGGTCAGGTCCGGATATTGTACAGTGGCGTAAGTCAGTAACGTAACTCCGGCCAGACCGGCCTTCAGGGCACAGACTTAAGAGCCCTGTCAGACTAAATGAAAGGGTTAATGTTTACAGATGTGGCTCAGACTGAAGACTCTGCATTAACTGACGAGGTGAGCTGCAGAACAGCTGTTTCTAGTGGAAGCCTCTTTACACCTGCTGTTAACAGAGCTTCAGTGATTGGATCCTGTTCGGATCTCACTTGCCCACATTTAATGCGAGTGTAAATGGAAAATATGCTTTGTGTGTCCGGATACAGTCAAACAAGTGCAAATACATCTTAAGAAAATGCAAAAAAATAAAAATAAATTTGAATAAATACATAATGCAATTGTTTAAATATACACACTTACACACACTTATCATGGGTCTTGGCCGCCCTCTCTCCCTGTGTAAGTGCTTGTTCTCGGGTATAGGACGGCTCCTTCGCGTTTTCTGAGCCGCTACAGGACTATGAGAACCCTCTATTTCTCCACAGCATCGTAAAACCCCCACCATTACTCTAGACTGTCCTCAGTCTCGTGCAGCAGACAATTTTCATCACCCTCTCTCTGCTCCCTGGGTGCTGGAGTTGGCTGCCCACCGCTCTGGATGTGTGTGTTCACTGCCCCTAGTTCACTAGTGTGTGTGTTTACTACCCCAGATGAGTCAAATGTGGAGGACAGGACGTAAGATTTAAATTAAGTGCTTTTATTTTTTTTTAAGGCAGGAATGTAAAACCGGATCTCGTCGGGTCACATTTTAGTGATGAGTGTAAACACAATCCGGTCGGTAGGTCCAGATATTATCCGGATACAAACCGCATGTTGATGGCAGGTGTGAACAGGCTCCCTGATGCTAGGTCAGGTTTTTTTAAACAAATAAAGTGTCTGGATATTAAACGTGTCTCTAGTTAAAGTAAAATAATAAATTATGCTTTGACATTTTTAAGACTGGATCTTTTTTATTGTTGCTTATTAAAAAAAAAGAAAAGATACAGGTCTACAGTAACACTTGCTTTTACATGAGCAATCTTCTCAAATCCCAATAAATACTTTAATACTTACATTTTAATATCACAATTTTCTTTCCTGAAGCTCAGATTGATTGATTGTTTGTTTGTTTGTTTGTTTGTTTGTCCTTCATCTGTAGACTGCAGGCTTCAACTGCCAAAAACTTAATGGCAATAATATACAAGATTAATTGATTACAAAAGACAAAGGTACACCAAAAGACATCTTTACAAATACATTTCCTCCATAAAGGGTAATTAACTCTCAAATCTTTTAATATTCAGTCTTATGAACATTAAGATTATATTATAGCTTTGTCGACTCCCAGTAGAAAGAACCCAGACAAAGACTGTGTGTGAGAAGCTGTTCAGTATTTGTGCTGTGCTCATCCTCCTACACTCAGGACTACTCGATCATCAGATACACACCTACCCCATATCTGCACTTTACAGAATTACAATTACTGACTGTATCCATCTGTTGCTGCATAATTTAGCAGCCCCCTTCCACCCCGTAGATCAGTGTACAGGGACCACCTGCTGCTGTTTATTGAGCAGATATTGTTCGGGTTAGAAACTGATAATGGATGCAGGGACAGATGATTCGTGTGTCAGTCGTGTGAAGAAATTAAGACCCCCCCCCAAATAAAGTATTAGTATTAACATCTGGAGGTCTAATAGATCTTCATGTGATCAACACTGAGAGACGGAGGTGATCTAACTAAACTCACACACCTGAGGAAACGTCTTCAGTCATCATTATTAAAATAGAATTAATAGAAATGTAATTTCCGTGTGAGAATTTAGTTCAACCCCCCCAACATTTATCACTCCTTCAGATGAGTAGAATCAGAGTCAGGAGCAGAGGATCAGCTGCAGATGATCAGAACATGGTTGGAGAGGATTATTCTGGAGGAGTCTGGAGTCTGATTTAAACCTCAGACGTTTAGTCTGGTCTGATCTTCATTGATGGTTGAAGTGAGGTGTGAAGAAGATCACCATCATGGTCAGATCCAGAGAGCTCTCTGAGGCCTTCAGAAAGAAGGGTGGAGATGCAGAGGAGTCTGTAGATGGAAGGGGTTTAAACAGATCTCAGGACAGTTAGAGATCAGCCGCTGTTCCACTGTCCACTAAATCATCTACCAGAGGAACAGCTGACCAACATGACCAGATCAGACCATCCTAACAAGATCAGCCCAACAGCAGAACCTCAAGATGAGTAAAGAAGTTCTGGTCTTTGTCTTTGTTCTCTGGCAAATCTTAGTCCTGTCCTGATTTCTTTTTCTTTTAAATATAAATCAAATATTCATTTGTTTAAAAAAAAATTGTGGACACCCCTTTTAATAAAAGCATTCAGCTACTTTAATTTGCACCCATTGCTGACACAGGTGTGCAAATGCACACACACAGCTTGTCTAGTCCCTGTAGAGAAGTACTGCCAATCCTATTGGCATTGAGCTGTGGAGCAGTGGAAGAGCTGTGTTCTCTGGAATGATGGTGGTGGAGCTCCATCCAGTACTATTGGGATGAGTTGGGGAGCAATGCTCCTCCTCCTAAATCTAGTAGAAAGTCTTCTTCTCTGGACAGTAGAGACAGTTACTCCAACAGAAGCAGGATCAGCTCTTTTTAATACCGTTGATTTTAGAAGAAACAATGAACAAGCAGGTGTCCCAATACTTTTGTCAATGTAGTGTATGGGATATCAGTGCTGTTCTCTCGCCTCCGATGGACAGGATGGCTGATAACTCGTGTAGAAACAGAGAGCTACGGCCGACTGTAAGTCTGCAAAGTGTGCTTTTATGGTAGGTGTGCCTGTCCAGCCGACAGCGCTCCTGTGGATAGACACTGACAAGTGACGAAGGGACCAACGATTGTAAGCCTACAAAGTGCGTTTACATGGAGTGTACCTAATAAACTGACTCAGTGTTACTTCACTAACTTCCTGGCTCAGCACACTCCAGAGAACAGCGCTCGCTCCGGGACCAGCGGCCTCACTTCCTCTTCTTGCGAGACGCGAGACGTGACTCCGCCCTTTTTGTCCGGACTGGTGCTTACACTTTTGTCCTCTGCCGGTTCTTCTGGAGCTCCGTGCAGGTTCTGAATGTCCTGTAATGTAGTCCTTGCATCACCACCATTCCTCTCTGGGCTTGCTCTCGCGCTCAGGCCGATGTTCAGCTCTTCTTCGCCTTTCATCCAGCCCTCTCTCTTGTCCACCGTGGCCTGGGTTTCCTTCTCCACCGCTGCTGCTGAAGATGCAGCGCTCAGAATGTCCTTACTGTTCAGGTTCCTCTTGTTGCGACCTTTGAGGTGAAGCCTCTGAAAAATACAGTCACACACACACACACACACACACACACACACACACACACACATACACAACAATGAAAGTCTTCTCACGTTCTGAGCATCTCAAATCAACGAACTGCAAGCAGTGTTTCTGTTGTACGCGTTTGTCAGAGACGGCTCCGGGCTAATTTTAGCAGGCTCTTCATCTGCGGCCAGAAATAAACTGAGGTTGTGAGGTGCTGAAGCAGCCCGACAGCTCTTACCATCACCAACACTGCTGGGATTTTAGACTGCTACTGTTTTAGAATGAAATCAAGCGCACAAACACGCGGCACAGCAATTTCCATAGGCAAAGACTGGCAGTGTAATTTACTGTAGAGTAGGGATGCACTGATCTAACTTGTTCTGTTCCGATACGATACTAAACTTTGCGTATCGCCCGATACCCGATACCAATACCATGTATCAGGACTGACTGAAATTCGAAGTCTGTAAGACCAAAAAAGAGCTTCTCGTCAGATGTTTGCTATGATTTGTGTCCCATGTCTGTAAGTTATGATGCCTAGAATACTGGCGGTGCGAGAATCTGTGAATCGGTTCAGTGAATGGACTGGTCCCATGGATCAGCCTAACGATTTCAGGACCGATATCCGATACTAGCAGACCCTACTGTAGACCTCTGTAACCTGCTGTGTATATACACCAATGAGCCATAACATTAAAACCATCATAGCTAAAGAGAGTACTGTTAATTATTAGGGATGCACCGATACCACTTTTTCCTTTTCAATATCATGTATTTTCACGTATCTGCCAATACTAAGTACCGATACTGAGTACAGATACCAACTCTGACCTAAATACTGGATAGCTGCTATCAAAATATAAAAAACTATCCTGATATTTATAGAATTATTTTTAGAGCTAATCCCAAATCAAAAAAGCAGGCAAAGCAGAATTTAGAATGATTCACTGGTCATATTTAATGATTAAGAGGTGTGTCCCAATAGTTTTTTTTTTTTTTTCCACAGGGTATGCATGTATGTGTGTGTGTTGTACACACTGTGAAGTCTCTCCTCTTGCGGGACAGCACAGGTCTCTGAAGGAAGAGGATCTGCTTTGTGGCCAAGCTGCCGTCACTAAAACAGAAGCCCAAAACATCCAGTTAACAGCGAGTATCAGCAGTTTCAGCAGGATTAAGGCTCAGATCAGCATCATTACCTGTTTGTTCTGACTATGGGAGTGGGCAGCACACACATTAGCCTCCAGCCGAATGGAGCGAGGGACTGGAGCAGGGGGATGTAGTCTGCTTTTACTGCAACACCCTACAGAGAAAACACATGGTCTTTAGGTCTGAAGACTAAACGACAGACATGGGTTTACTGGTCAGTAAGGCCTTACGTCGATGACTGTCCACTGCTCAACGACAATGGCGTCATAGGTAGTGGCTGTCATGATGTCCTCAGAAGCACTCTGGAATATGAATACACTCTCTAAGGTGGAGGACGACTCTGTGGAGAAATGAAAAGTGGAAATATGATCATGTGATCACATCAGTTCGGTTAAAGCATTTCGATTCGTTTGGGTACATTGGGACCCTCGAGAGGAGGCGGCCTCGGCCTGGTTTCTTTGTGCTGAGAACGTGATCTGACCTCGATCCCACCCAACTATCAGGTGTGCTCCCCTAGCTTGAGCTAAATGGCTCCTGTAGCCAGGTGTTAACATGGACCACTGCCCAGATAATACTGCTGAGGTCCAGTTCAACTGGTCCAGTGGTCCATCCCATTTCAACTGGGATGCTGGGATGAATTTCTGACTTCCAAGTTGGAAATTTCAACTGGAACGTCCCCACAAGTCAGATTTCTTGATCGGACAGTCAGGAGAGCCTCACCAAGCCAGAATTCAAAATCCAAGATGGCCGCACTGCAACAATAATAATAAAATAGTAAGAAAAGTAATAAAAGCAGGAGTTTATACAGTTTATTAACACTTCTATTTGTGTCTCATTCAGAGAAATCAGTCGTACACACAGTACTGTCCAGCGTCCATCTGTGGACGTGTTTTCATGTGGTTTGGATGTGCAAAGAGTCCTAATGTGTTCTCAACTGCTATCGCTAACAAAGCTAACCTGGAAACCCGGAATGCTAACAGTGCTAACCTGGGACATAAAAAAAACTTGGATATACTTTGCTTAGATTTACCATAAAATACTGGTGTGGTGAACTCTGAAGTCTTTAGCTAATGGTTTTTGGGAATTTGGGGAATTCTGAAATAGTGTATAATTATATGAGTGTTTCACAGGAATTCCCAGTTTTAACATTCAAGGTAAACTATGGACAGATGCCATCTCTGCCGCTGCTCCCTGCTCCTGGATTTACTTTCCTGCTCCGCCCCAGAGAAGGTCTGACCAATCAGCAGAGAGACCTTTCTCACATGGTTTATTGTTGCGTCTTTTGATGAGCTTGGATTTTTTTCCCCTGTGTGAAAACAAACCAGACCAAGAGGAAAACTCTCCAAGTTTACAAACTCCTAAACCGATTCAGACCAGAGCAATCAAACCGGCCAGAGGTGTGAAAATGCCCTAAAAGTAAAGCTTTCTGATAGTATCTATCATCACTGTCACGCGAAAACCTCACATACCTAAAATTCCAACTTAACCTAAGTATTTTGGAGCATTTCTATTGGTCCATTCATTGGTGACAATATGCAAATTCAGTAAAAAACATTAGGACATCCCAGGAAAACCTTCGTTAAAAATATTTCTGATGCTAGATGCTGTACTTTAACATCAGATGTGTCGAGACCTCAATGCTACCATGACGATATTTTAGGACCGTTTGAGTCTTCTTTACTGATCTTGAGGTTCTGCTGTGGACGATGGTCTGATCTGGTCATGTTGGTCAGCTGTTCCTCTGGTAGATGATTTAGTGGACAGTGGACAGTGGAACAGCGGCTGATCTCTAACTGTTCTGAGATCTGTTTAAACCCCTTCCATCAACAAACTCCTCTGCATCTCCACCCTTCTTTCTGAAGGCCTCAGAGAGCTCTCTGGATCTGACCATGATGGTGATCTTCTTCACCCCTCACTTCAACCATCAATCAAGATCAGACCAGAGTAAACATCTGAGGTTTAAATCAGACTCCAGACTCCTCCAGAATAATCCTCTCCAACCATGTTCTGATCATCTGCAGCTGATCTTCTGCTCCTGGTCTGATTCTACTCATCTGGAGTGATAAATGTTGGGGGGTTGAACTAAATTCTCACACGGAAATTACATTTCTATTAATTCTATTTCATAAATGATGACTGAAGACGTTTCCTCAGGTGTGTGAGTTTAGTTAGATCACCTCCATCTCTCAGTGTTGATCACATGAAGATCTATCAGACCTCCAGATGTTTAAATATGTTCTAGAATACACAGGTTTTCTTGGGGTGTCCAAAGTTTTTCACGACTGTATTTGTCTCTATGTGTTTCTGGCTTCGTTACCAGGATTATCACCCAAGTGAAAGTAGCCATCGATGAGTTGGGCGCCACTTCTGAAGTGCTGGGTCATGTGATCTAGCCAGTGAGCGTCGACCGTGCTGATGAGCCCTGCCTCCGCGTGCACCTGCAGGGGAATCCGTAAGGAGTAGAACCGTGGAGAACCAGAGAGCACCACAGCATGGTTATAGAGGGCAAACACCTGCACACCTGAGAGACACAACACAGAGAGACATCAGTTCACAGAGGGGATACAGCACACTCACCTCCAGAGCTATTCACTCGCTCGAGTCTTATTACCAGCTTGATCCTGCACTGGGGAAAATGTGGTACAGTTACCTGCATCTTTACTAATTACAGCATGTACACAGCCCTGAGTCTTCTTCTAGAAAGGTGAAGGAGCTGAGACAACATACAGTGTGGTCCAAAAGTCTGAGACCACTGATTTAAATTTTTTTGTTATTAATTTATTAAATTGTATTAATTTATTGCTTTACAAATTGGAATGAAATGTGAATTAAAGTGAGGAGCAGAACTGTTGAACTTTTTAATGAATTTCAGAATTTATTTATTTTGGTGTCTCTAAAATAAAAAAAATGTTCAATTAAAATATAATCACTAAGTACTGAATAAATAATCATTGTAGTAATTATAATTATTTTAAAAGACACTTAAATACTTACTTCACAATTAAACACCACTTAAAATACAAACCCTGTTTATACCAAATAAAGATAACCTATAACCTCACCTGTTCGCAATTCACCTGTTCATTATGGAATTTGACAACAATGTGACTTAATTATTCTTTAAACGTTTTACTTTTTTTTTTTTTATAGACATAATTCGAAATATGTTTATATTCATATTAAGCATTGAAAGTATTTTTGTACATTTGCTAGTTAAATAAAGGGTTAAAAGAATGAATGAAATTGAAAACGAGACTGATGTTTTTAGTGCGAGTAATTTACAAAATCTCAGCTTTTCTGGAAAAACAGGGTTTTCTCATTAGGGCTGGGCGATACTGCAAAATTATTATATCACAATATTTAAAGCACGATATTTATATTTTATATCACAATATTTATATTATATCACAATATTTAGCGCGATACACATGACTAAATTACAATGATAATTCATATAATAATTATTATAATAATAATAATATAATAATAATAAATGCTTACTTCCTCATTTAACACCCAATACAATAAAATACAAACCCTGTTTATACCCAATTAAGATAACCTCATCTGTTCACAATTCACCTGCTTATTATATAATTTTACAAAAACTTGACATAATTATTCTTTGCTTTACTTTTACTTTGTCTCGTCTAACTTTTGTTTTGTGTTGTAGACATAATTTAAAAATATATTTATATTCACATTAAACATAAGTATTTTTTTTACTTTTTTAAACTAAGGTTTAAAGAAATTGTAAATGTAAAGATTGATGTTTTTAGTGCTTTAGTACATTTCTGGAAACAGGGTTTTCTTATCAAGGCTGGGCGATATGGCAAAATTTTTATATCACAATATACAAAAACTTTTTACACGATATTTTGCACGATACACATGACTAAGTTATATTTCCAGCGGAATAAATGTTTACTTTCTAATTAAACAACATTTAAAAAACAAAACCCAGTTTCTGGAAAAGTTTTTGACTTTTTGTTAAATGCAATAAAAAAATTCTCTTAAACATAAAAAAAAGATTTCTAATGTTTTCACTGAACAGCTGAAGTGCTTTTGTAAATATTAACAAATATAGAATTTACTGCAGCACAGAACTCCTGAAACCGGTGACAGTTTCCATTTCCACTAAGTTACATCACTTTTCTTATTAATTGCACATTTTAAAGCTTGGGGACTGATGATACAGAGCTCTGCAGTTGTGCAGGTGGGATTTTTGCCCATTCTTGTTTAAAATAAGAAGCTTTAGCTGCTCAGCTGCAGCTATTTGGTGCATGTTTATTTTCTTTCACTGTTAGCAAGATTAACATTTCTGACTAAGCTATTCCTTTGATGTCAATCATTGCACCAGTTGCTTACCTCGTATTTTCCAGTATTTCAAATAATTGATTTTTAAATATCACACACTAATTCGTTTTTAAGTGCTAATTTGCATAACAGTAATGATAAACTGTAATCTTAATTATTTCCATTTTTTCATTTTTTTCTGTTTCTTTTAATACATTTCCCAGCCGATAATGAACTATATTATTAATGATATTAATATTTAACGTGGCATCCATTTCTATTCACTATTTATGATTAATAAAAAATAGTTTTTGGTCATTCATAATTGTTACAAAGTCATTTGAACAATACAATAAGTTTTGGTCTGCGGACGCCGCTGGCCGACCCTCCTCCTCGTGACGTGCCATGCATTTTCACCAGGAGACAGATCTGGACTGCAGGCTGTTTGTAGGGAGTGCAGAATGAGGCCTGGCTTTGTCTTACTGAAATAACCACGGACTTTCCAGGAAGGGGACGTCGCCTGGATGGCAGCATATGTCTCTGTAAAATCCCAATATATGCTTCTGTGTCAATGGAACCTGCACACATATGGGAGTCAGCCATGCTGTGGGCTCTGATGTCCCCCGATGCCGTGACAGACGCTGGCTTTTGAGCCTTTCACTGGTAACAGTCAAATTTGGAATGGAGACTTAGACGTCTGGACGTCTGGTTTTCCAAAGAAGAAGCTGAAGCGTGGACTCATCTGACCGTAGCTCGTTTCCACTGTCCTTCAGCCCATCTGAGATGGGCCTGGGCCTGATGCCGGCCTTGTCCTTGTCCTTGCACACCAGAGTTTCAGGTTGCATTTCTTGGAGCAGCGGCGGATGCTTGAAAGTGACCGTGGTTTTTTGGAAGTGCTGGAGTCCATGTGGTTGTATTTATCACTGTAGCATGACGGCTTCATATTCAGGATCATCTGAGAGCTGGAAGACCACATGCATCCAACTATGGCTTCCTCCCTTACTTTTCCTGTTTCTTCAAATTCCCTGGATCTGTTCACAGCATTGTTTATGGTATGTTTGGACGGTAGACACTGAAATATCCATATTCTTCAGATGTTTAAGTTGAGAAATGTTCTATTTGAAATAAAGAACCACGAAGTGGTGGCAATGATCCTTCTTTTGATCCAAATTTTGTACCCTCACCTGCTTATTGTGGAATTTTTCAAAAACACGACTTAATTATTTGTTTAATTTTTTTTTCTCACTTTTATCTAACATTTTTTGTGTTTTTGTTTTGTAGACGTCAAATTCTATATTTGTTTATATTCACATTAAACATGAGAAGTCGTTTCTTTGTACTTTTGTCAGTGCAATAAAAGTTCAAAAGAATTAATGAAAGATTATTTCGTTAATAAACTTTTTTTGTGCGAGTAATTTACAAATTCTCAACTTTTCTGGAAACAGGGTTTGTATTAGAGCTGGGCGATTCAGCAAAATTATTACATCACAATATTTAAAGACATTTTCACATGATGTGATATTTATCACATTACCCACGACTGCGGACAAAATGAGTTCGGTAACGGCAGATTCTTAACAATTGTTAAAAATCTGCAGTTAGTTATTTAAAATAATATAGAATTAATTAGGCGTTTGTACATTTAGTTAAAAATCTCAAAACAACAAAAAATAAGATTCAAGGTTTTGTTCTGGCAGTGAGGGATGTAGTTATACACTGTACAATTTATAATTTTCTATACTATAAATGCTAAAATTGGTCATATTTTTATTAGCGCCCACCAGAGTTACATACTTGACAAATGTACACTAAAAAAAAGACGATATGACGATATTCATCATATACTCAGAAAAGCAGGGCTGTGCGTCACAGTAACAAAGCTAATCACAATACGAGGAAGTATTGACACGTGGCCCAAATGTGGTTTATATAAGTGCACAGACAGACTGACTGTATATTAAAAACACTCTGTTTATTATTTCTAGGGATGCAAATAACTTATATTCTTTGAATGCTGCTCTTATCCAGAGCGACCTGAAGTTAGACCATGTTAGAGGAAGGGGATGTAGTGCTGGTATAGTGAGGTGTGCTTCCTTAGGCAGGGAATCACACCCAAATCCGTTCAGGCTCTTACCCTTTACTCTACAGCGACCTCTAGGAATACTTTTACCCAAGGTAAGCTTTTCTTTTTCAGTTCAGGCTGATAAACAAGGCTAGTCTTTTTTAGTGCACATTTGTCAAGTATGTAACTCTGGTGGACGCTAATAAAAATAAGACCAATTTTAGCATTTATAGTATAGAAATGATCAAATATACAGTGTATAACTACATCCCCTCACTGCCAGAACAAAACCTTGAATCTTAGTTTTTGTTTTGACATTTTTAACTAAATGTACAAACACCTGCTGCTCTTTACAGAGTGTATACATTTGAATGGCCCAATAGAAATAGTCTAAATAAATGTATTAATTAAATATTATTTTAAATAACTTAATAATCAACACACTATAATGTATATAGTTACAACTTATAACTATAAAGTAAAATAAACTTCTTGGTAAATTCTTTTTTAACATTTTAACAATGTTTTGTTCTGTCAGCAATGAAATACATACTTATGCAAAAGTTTGGGCGCCCCTGGTCAAATGAACAATGTAAATATGTGAACAAATCTTCACAGCAAAACAAATCATTCTAAAAGAATCTGCCTGTTTTCCTATTTTTTACTGTATGTAATTGAAAATATGTAAAACATAGCATATTTAATGTACCATTACTTTTGCACAGACAATATTAAATATTTAAATAAACAGTAATGATGCTTAAGAATGTGCAGAAGTGTCTCTGATTTACACTCACAACAGCAACATTACATCAGGTTTGACCAGGAGTCCCAAACTGTTTGTATAGGATGTTTTGGTATCGTTATGGCAGAAACTGGAGCTCACGGTTGAGGGAATGGGTGGTTCCGGGTCCCTTGACCTGACCCGGGTTCTCTGGCCTTTGATTTTCTTGGCTGGCCTGAAGGGGACGTTTCCCCTCAGCGCTGTGCGGTTCTCCTGAGCTGCCTCTGGATGCCTCTGTTTGTGTCTGCTGTCCAGTCTCAGAGTCCTGAAGGTCTGAGCCTGGATGTTCAGCAGGAAAAGACGGCTGAAGGTTCTGGCACTGGCAGCTGTCTGGTTCTTGCTGTTGATGAGCCTCACTTCCAGAGTCCTGGCTTGGAGACGTCTTGTTTCGATAGCTCTGCTCTTCAAGGTCCTGTAGATGATCCCCGTTCTTGCAGGGGTTGATTTGTTGGTCCTGGTGGTCGCTGGATGGGCTGAGTGTTGGGGCTTCTGTGTGCTGATGTATGGGGGAGGGGCTAGAGTGCAGGGAGGAGAGTTCCTCTGTATCACCATGTCCCAGAAAACAAGGCCCACCACCAGGCTGCTGCAGAAAGCCCACAAACAGAACCCCAGAATCCGCCAGGTCCTGAACCTGCAGGCGCCAAGATCAACAGACAGAGATTAATGAAGGAACCTTCAGAGCGTTATAAGGGGGGGTGGAGTCGGAAAGTAACGCCTCCAGAGCTCCAGAGTTCGTTTGAAAAAGTTAGTTTTTATAATTGTAATTAATTTCGGTGCAAAAATAAAAAATTATGCGCCACAACTGCAAGAGGCAGGACCTTCCCGGTGACATCACCACATAGCCTGGCTAGACTGTTCATTTTCATGAACAATAGGTTACTAAGAAGGGATTTTTTCACAGGACAGTCCTACCGAGGACCCATCCTACCATCAACACTGCACTTAAAGGAAAGCACCAGCCTCCAGCTCCACCGCAACATCGCGAGTTGGCTGGTACAGGAGTGATGATGGGAGACAGCGCCATCTACCAACCTGCAGCGTTGTGCTCCCTCAGACTCTGGCTGCTGATGGCATAATAGAAAATTATATATTGTATTACATCTCTCACTGTCAGAAACAAACCTTGAATCTTATTTTTTGTTGTTTTGAGATTTTTAACTAAATGTACAAATGCCTGCTGCTCTTTACAGAGTGTATACATTTAAATGGGCCAATAGAAATAGCCAAAATATAAAACAATAATAAAAAATAAAATAAAAAATAATAATTAAATATTATATTTATTGATTGATTCTTTTTTCTTTTTAACTTGCGACCCCCAGGCCATATTGGTAGTGCGTTAGACTGTCGATTCAGAATTGTCCACGTCCGCATCCATTTTCTCTCCAACCTGTAGCTCTAATTCTTATATTTAACAGATTATTTATAGACCGCCTCCTTCAATCAGACAGAAATTGTGTTTGAATGGGGAAATAAAACCTACAACTGCAATAGAATATATCCGATTATTCAAAGAACTAGTCTGATTGAGGTCTGATCTTGTCTTTGTATGCAATCAAATCCTCACAGCAATGCTCCTCCTTCAAAATCTAGTAGACTAGAGTCTTCTCTGGACAGTAGAGACAGAAATACTCCAACAAAAGCAGGATCAGCTCTTTTAATACCCTTGATTTTGGTAGAAATGATGAATGTCCCCTTCTAATGAATGCTGAATTCCTTTAAGTTGCACCCATTGCTGACACAGATGTGCAAATGCACACACACAGCTTGTCTAGCCCCTGTAAAGAGGTAATTCCAGTAGATTAGGACTCTCTGGAGCAGATCAACATCATGACCCTCTTAGTACCATGTCAGGCTAATGGCAGACATGGGCTAGAGGGGTATACTGTTATCTGGAACGATGGTCCTCTATCCAGAACTTTTGGGATGAGTTCAGTAAACTCCTCACAGCAATGCTGCTCCTCCAAAATCTAGTAGAAAGTCTTCTTCTCTGGACAGTAGAGACAGTTACTCCAACAAAAGCAGGATCGACTCTTTTTAATACCCTTGATTTTAGTAGAAACGAAGAATCAGCAGGTGTCCCAATACTTTTGCCTATACAGTGTATACCAAATACAATAGAAAGTGTATTGGGGAGGAATGGGAGGTAATACTACAGCTGGACTAGAATACGTCCGACTGTTTTAAGGGCTAGTCTGACTGACGTACTCTATTCTGACTGAGTTATGAGTGGGATTATTAACAGATTATCAGACTGCATATAAATGTGGATAGTTAGCTGGACGCTGCTGCTGCTGATAGACATTTTGCTCCATCATAATAAACACTGCACTGTTCTACTTCCCAACGTTTCTCACTCCTCCAGTATCTCCAGTTCACCAGTGTTCAGCTACAAAAGGCTAATCGAATTATTATTATTTATTAATATTATCTTCCGGATGCAGACTCGCGCAGATCTGCCTCCCAAACACACAAACACACACATCCTTAAACCATCAGTAAATGTCACATGGCTTAAACATCCTCACATGCAGCCACAGGCATCGTCAAACACAGCTTATCTCTATAGAAATGTCATTACTGAAAAGGCAGAAAGGTCAGGGAATAATGGCGGTCACAGGCAGTGGATGCGGGGTGTCACTCACGTTCCCCCGTCCCTCGTGCTTCGTTATTTAGTTTGAGCTGTTCTCAGCTGCATGTAAGGCATAATGAACCGCCTCTGCCTGTGAACTGAAAAGGAAAACGAGCGCCGGGTCAGGGACAGAGACAGACCCGCCGCCAAGCTGACCTTTTTCACGTAGCCCTGGATCACTTCCGGAGCAGGAGCCTGAAGCCCAGAGAAGCACACGTCTGTCTCCAAGCGAGGCCTGACGCACTTCAGCACACCGTTCTCTGAACAGCTGTGAGATCAATACACAACACAAAGAACAACAGCCATAACATTAGTACCACTGACTGATGAGGTGATATGGAAACATCGATCTATCTTCATCTACATGGGGCTGCTTTAAGGTCGAGGGGTGGATCTACATATTAGGCAGCGAGTGAACGGTCGGTTCTTGAAGGTGATGAAGGTGATGAAGAAAAATGGACAAGCGTAAGAATCTGAGACACTTTGACAAGAAGAACCCAAACTGTGGTGTTTTAGATAATGACCAGGTCAGAACTTCTCCAGAACATCAGCAGGCAGGTCTTGTGGGGTGTTCTCTCTCTCGGTATGCAGTGGTCAGTACTGACCTACCAAAAGTGCTCTAAGGAAGGACAACCGGTGAACCGGCGACAGGGTCATGGGCAGCTAGAGCTTACTGATGCTCATGGAGGCCCCCCCCCACCTCACATCTCACAGGGCTTACAGGACAAGCTGCTGACTGCTGTCTGATCTTGGTTCCAGATACAACAGCAGGACACCTTCAGAGATCTTGTGGAGTCCAGTAGCTGGGAGCTGTGGAGCATCCCATTCTATTGGTCAGTAAATAATACAGCTGTGTAAGAACATCTGTCTCAGCAATGGCTGCATGTCTGAATACTTCTGGACCCCATGTCTTCACTTTGTACAAAAACAAGTGTGTGTGTGTGTGTGTGTGTTTGGAGACATACCTGTTAGTCTCTCTGATGAGCACAGCACGGTGCAGCTGCCTCTGTAGGTTTGCCCTGGCAGGGCCGCACGAGTGAACGAATGGGTGAACAGCAGCCAGTATAAAACCCTGCTGATACAGCTCACACACCTGCACAGGTAACTCTCTCACTGAGGACAGACACAGCAAGGACGACACTGCCACCTCTGTAAGGGAGAGAGAGTAAGAGAGAGGGTGGGATGAATAGAGATAATGTCATTTTAACATTTAGATTACACTGAAGGCCTTTAGCAGACCTTCTTCTCCAGAGTGACTAGACCTGAGTCCAGAAGATCCTCTAATCTTAGACTCTACTAAACACAAGTCAATATACAGACCATAATACTCTACTCTTCACCCAAGTCCTCTCAGAAGAGGAGGGTCTTCAGTCTGGGTTTGAGGACAGTGAGCGTTGGACTCTGCTGTTTGGACACCCGGGGGAAGTTCGTTCCACCACTTCGGTGCAGGACAGTAAAAAGTCTGGACGCTCGTCTTCCGTGGATCTTAAAGGATGGCGGGTCGAGCCGAGCCGTACTTGGAGCTGGAAGGGCTCTTGGTGCAGATCGGCTTTTGACCATCGCCATCAAGTACGGAGGGGCTGGCTGGTCCAGTCTTGGCTTTGTAGGCCAGAGTCAGGGGTCTGAATCTGATGACCTGGGCAGCAGCTACAGGAAGCCAGTGAAGAGAGAACGCAGCAGAGGAGGAGGAGCTGAACATGGCTGAACTTAGAAACGTTGAAGACGACCCGACCCGACCTGTGTTCTGGATCAGCTGCAGGGGTAAGTGTAAGAATCTGAGACACTTTGACAAGAAGAACCCAAACTGTGATGTTCTAGACAATGACTGGGTCAGAACATCTCCGGAACATCAGCAAGCAGGTCTTGTGGTGGGTTCTCTCACGGTATGCAGTGGTCAGTACTGACCTACCAAAAGTGCTCCAAGGAAGGACAACCGGTGAACCTAAGGCTTGTTGATGCTCATGGAGGGCCGACCTTACAATTTACAGGGCTTAAAGGATCTGCTGCTACTCAATATTAGGTACTAATGTTATGGCTGCTCACTGTAGATGACTAAAGTCTGGGATAAACTGTATTTAATAAAATGATTGATATATTCTGGTGGTTTCACACTATATCACAATATTCTTTTTATTATTCTTTTTATTTATTGAAACATAATTTTACCATGTAAAAAATGAAGGCTTTGAGTACTACAGGGTTTGTTTCACTTATATTCAAGTAAATTATATATATTTATATATATCAAAGAATATTTAAAATACTTTTTTATATATTTAAAATATATTTAATATTTAAAACTGAATTATAAATTGAACTGAAGCCTGTCTGTGTAGGTTAACAGTGGCTTATTTTACTACTAATACACATTTTAATCATTTTTTTTAATATAATTTGTCAATTTTTTCCCTTTTTGGTTCTGCCAATTAACCCACCTGTTCATAGCTAAGCACTAGCAATGCTCCCGACACCAGGAGGGTAAGGACTTACACACATCTCCTTCAATACATGCCAGCCACCTCCTGACAGACAAACACACTCAGGTACAGCGGCGTGTCAGGTTTACCCATTACAGCCACACAGGGCAAGGCGAATCACCATGGTAACCCTCTTGGGAGTGAGTGTGAATGTGGGAGACTCTGTCTTAGCACTCGTCTCCCGGAGCATTAAGGGACCCTAGGTAGTTAGCATAGCTATTATAGCTGAAGCGTGAGCAATCAGTAGATTAGCAAAGTATACACGAGGTTAATCAACTGATAAGTCTGCTGAGAATTCCTGTGTGTGAGTGTGTGTGTGTGTGTGTGTGTGTTGTGATTTCATCTCATCTGCATAGGTCTCTGGAGAAAACTGCAGCTAATGTGTTCCCACAAGACAGAGAAGAGAGAGAGAGAGGGAGGGAGGGCGAGCGAGAGGTGTGAACCGTTTCATTTTCGGCCCATCCTGCCAAATAACAAATCATCTAATCTGTTCACACACACACACTAACACACACACACACACTTTCAGTGCCACGTCCAAATGAACTAGCAAGCAGGGAGTGGAGGACCAGGGGAAGAGCTCACGGCTTCTTATGGTGATTAAGACGGTTTGTCAAAATGGATAATACATGGAGCATATGTCTACTTTGGCTACAGCTGGCTGTGAAAACAAGCAGAAGGAAGAGTGAAGTAGGTGTAGTGCAGAAGACCTTCCCAAACCTTCCTGTACGGAGGCGTACTGCTGCCAAGCACAATAAAAGTGCTACTAAGAGATAATACACTACATGGACAAAAGTATTGGGACACCTGCTCAGCATCAGTGAAGTCAGGTTGTTGGATGATCATCACCCCACCTCCACATCCTAAAAGAACTGGATGGAGCTCCACCACCATCCATCATTCCAGAGAACACAGTTCCTCCATTGCTCCATGCATGTTCCTCAATGCTGGGGGGCTTTATACCCCTCTACTAGCCCACGCCTGGCATTATTAGGCAGCATGGAGCCAATAGGGTCATGATGTTTATTTATCTGCTCCAGAGAGTCCTATTCTATTGGCAGTACTTCTTCTCTACAGGGACTAGACAAGCTGTGTGTGTGCACGTCTGTCTCAGCAATTGGTGCAATTTAAAGTAGTTCATTCATTAGAAGGGGTGTCCACAAACATTTGGACATGTAGTGTATTTATTATATATATAATTATGAGAAAGGAGTCGCTGGAGATGCCTAAATAGAAAAAGCATCTAAGAGGTTTGATCAAGTAGTTTTTACTCTAAAACTGAGGAATTCTTTGCAGTGTTTGGATACCATCAAATACCATCAGTGATGTGAATTAAATAAAAAAGCATTTCGCAAGGATTCGTTATTTTTGGCTCCTTGGCTTCCCTACAGTATGAGAGTGTTATGCACTTTTATTAAACGAGATGCCTGTAATTACTAATCAGATGTCTCTGATTTGAGCGCCCCCTCATGGTCAGCTTTACACATGCATTTCTGGACAGTGTGAGAGCTGCAGAAGCTTGATCTGAAGGTGTAGCAGCATGTGGGCTGAGGTGGTTGAGTAATACTACAGGATTTTACACTAATATGACTCTGTGGGTTCTGCAGCGTTACACAGCAGTTATGGAGAGAGGTTCTCCTCCTGCAGCTCCACCACCAGAGCTCCATAGTGCAGTAGCAGCAGCAGCGCTCCGGCCCGGAGTGGGAATGACGGAGACGCCGTTCTCCCCCTGTTCCAGTCAGTGGAGCATCAGTGTGATCCTGAAGCTGCTGGTTTTGCATAATGTAAAATCTGAATCATTTAATAAACTGAGCCACATCACATAAAAAAGACAATCTAGCCCGTTTTGAGATATTTCATAAGATATTCAATGATGCTGTCAATCTTATCATAATCTCATATAATTAACACCTTGTGAAAATTACATGCTTAAGATTTTACTGGAAACACCACTGAAGACCTGACTGACGTTTCGGAGACGTCATCCAGCCTTCATAATAGCCAGGTTTCCATCCACTGCAGTTATGCAAGGAAACTTTAGGCAGCGTAGTCGACCGTGATTAACAGCAGCATCAAAACAAGCAGAATGGAGAGATTTAGCTCAGACTGGGCTTTTACCGGAATCATCTTTTCCACTATTTGAGATCTTTTTATGGCTGGTTTGTTGTTCGCAGGTCAGAGCAGTGGTCCTCCTAATCAGGGCTGAAGTCTTAGTGCCACCCCGACGACGTCCACCATACATCTGGGAGCGCAAAAGCAGCACAGTTCTGGCAGAGCAGTAAGAGCAGAGCCAGCTTTGGATTCTGCAGAATTTCAGAATGTGGAAAGCAGCCTTTGAAAAGCTGTGTGTCATGACAGGACTATTCGTAGGGCCAGTCGTTTCTCCAGCCACCTGTGCCAACTGATAAGAGAATCATGTGACTTACAGCCAGATGCGTCATCATTTATTCGAAAAACCCTTTTCCATCACTCTCCTGCACTTCAACTTTAGCGATATTCTAACGTAGAATTTCTAGCATAAAAAACATTTTGTGAGATTTGGGTGTTTCCCCCCATTTGTGAGCCTTTTTCCTTCGATTTTGAATGCAGATTTTCAAAATTTGCAAAAACCTGGTGAATGGAAAAAACGCTAAAGTGTCTCAGATTCTTACGCTTGTCCATTTTTCCTGCTTCATCACCTTCATCATCTTCAAGAACTGACTGTTCACTCACTGCCTAATATGTAGATCCACCCCTCGACAGACAGGAGACACTGGACCCAAATCATCAGTGCTATTCATTCATGTTAATAATGCCAGGCGTGGGCTAGTAGAGGGTTCTATAAAGCCCCCAGCATTGAGGAGCTGTGGAGCAGTGGAAGAACTGTGTTTTCTGGAATGATGGTGGTGGAGCTCCACCTAATACTTTTGGGAGTTGGGGATGATGAGGTGGGGTGGTGATCATCATCATCCAACATTCTGACCTCACTAACGCTCTTGTCAGTGAATGCAATCAAATCCTCACAGCAATGCTCCTCCTCCTAAATCTAGTAGAAAGCCTTCTTCTCTGGACAGTAGACACAGTTACTCCAACAAAAGCTGGATCAGCTCAAGAAAGATAAGAGATAAGCTGATGTCCCATTACTTTTGTCCATAAAATGTGATTGGATATGACTGAAATTATCACTTGGGTAAGTGTTACAGTGGGTTGCCACATTGCACAGACAAAGCCCCTGATGCCCCAAACCTGGAAGAGCCCTAAACTCACCGACTTTGCAGAGAGTCTGAGAGAGAAGCAGAAACAGAGAGGTGTGATGACACTGTTTTCACTAAACACTTTTTTCTGCTTGGGTGAGGTGTCACTTTCTGTCATCTCCAGCGCAGTAGAGTGTCTGCGGGGGTTTACAGGAGATGAGGTTGTTGTGTTGCGGCCCATGTAACAATAATGATGTGGTTCTTTGCTTCAGGAATGCTTTCTGCATACACACACACACAGAAAGACCCCAAGGGTTGTTCCACAATCTGCTGGTAACCCCCCAACCCCCCTCCAAAAAAAACCTTTCCTTTATTACTTCTGCTGTGCGATGTCATTCTGTGGTACGGTGCATTACATTTAGCTGATGCTCTTACTCAGAGAGACTTACGAGGTTACTGGTATGACAGAGGGGAGCCAGTGTAGTGTTGGGAGTCTTGCCCAAGGACTCCTATTAGTGTAGCACAGCACCCCGCCTGGGAATCGAACCCCAGTCCCCCATGTGGTGAGGTAGCTCACTGGCAGGCAGCTAGTGGTGTTATCTGGTGCGCCACATCAACCACCAACATGTGGTCACCCTAAGGTCCTGTAATCGAGGCTGTAATATGTCTACATTAGGATCTCTAACAGTAAGAAGCTTAATTTCACTGCTGCTTGATGATGAAGGGGTGAAGGCAGTTCTGCTGTAGGCAGTGGTAATACTGTAGGTCAGTGTGCATTCATATGTGTGTGTGTGTGTGTGTGTGTGTGTGTGTGTGTGTGTTGGGTCTCAGACTAAACAGTTGTGCTGTTGTACTGTCTCAGCAACAGCATGCGTATGTAGTGCCTGTAGATAATTTGATCAGCCATAACATTAAAACCAGCTAAAGTAAGTCTGGGTCCAGTGTCTCCTGTCTGTCGAGGGGTGGATCTACATATTAGGCAGTGAGTGAACAGTCAGTTCTTGAAGATGATGAAGGTGATGAAGCAGGAAAAATGGACAAGTGTAAGAATCTGAGACACTTTGACATGAAGAACCCAAACTGTGATGTTCTGGATAATGACTGGGTGAGAACATCTCCAGAACATCAGCGAGCAGGTCTTGTGGGGTGTTCTCTTCCGGTATCCAGTGGTCAGTACTGACCTACCAAAAGTGCTCCAAGGAAGGACAACGGTGAACTGGCAGCAAGGGCATGTGCACCCAAGGCTCATTGATGCTCATGGAGGTCCCGCCCACCTCACAGCTTACAGGAGGACTTACAGGATCTGCTGCGAAGGTTAGTCTTGGTGTTCCAGATCCCAAAGCAGGACACCTTGAGAGGTCTTGTGGAGTCCTTACTGCTGTAGCGGCATAAGGGGAACCTGATCAATTACTCACTGTTAGGTACTAATGTTTTGGCTGATTGGTGTAAATTGTAAAATACTCATTATAGAATACCAGTCTGATCCAATATTAGAAAACGGTGTAAACTCGTCATCTTCAGCTAAGAACCACAACAACAAACCTACCAGAGAAAAGCAGCAGCAGTCTGTGATCCTAGAAATCTGTGGCCACCAGCCTCTAAATATTGATAGATCATAAATATTTGAGTGTGTGTTTATGATTGGCAAATGGGAGATTTCAGCTTCTTACGCCTGTACGTTTGGGGTGTGTTTGTAAGCAACCGCTTAATCTATTTTTCATTAGTGTGTAATACCCTGCTACCGAGTGGAGTTGTATTATTGATGCAGACAAAATTAAATTAAAGTGAGATTTTGACCGTGGATCCGGCTCAATGTCACCGAGACGACAGGTAGCAATATCTTCTCTCTCTCTCTCTCTCACACACACACACACACACACACACACAAATCCCCGAGCTCAGGAATGAACACTCTCCATCTCTTGGATCAGATAATCCTTTAAGGATGGCTGGCTGTTTGTTCCTCTCTCTCCGCCACTCTAAAAACACAAACTTCTTTCCTGATGGCCAGAATTCACACATCCCCACATCCTCCTCACTTACACACCAACACAGCTGCTGTTTCAGGTGTCTCTCCACCAAACTGTTCGAGCCGTGGAGGAATCAGTGAGTTTTACATAGGAATGACCCGCCTGTCTGACTACTGATGAGCACATAAACAGTGCAGGTGTGAAGAGAGTGTGGATGTTTCTCACAGGTTCAGGACAAAAACACCCTGAAAGACAGAGAATAAGCAGAGCTATCCTACACTGCAGACACCTGCCGCTCGAAAGGTTCCTCACTACGCTTCATTTACTGGTTTGGTTTTGGTTAGATTTAATATCAGGAATAGAACAGCCTTATTACACAAGAGGAAGAAGAGGAAGAAGAAGAAGATGAAGATGGTGAAGATGAAAAGGACAAAGATGAAAAAAAGGATGAAGATGAAAAAGGAAGAGGATGATGAAGATGGTAAAGATGAAAAGGATACAGATGGAGAAAAAGAAAGGATGATGAGGATGAAAAGGATAAAGACGAAAAAAGATGAAGATAAAAGGGATAAAGATGAAGAAAGGAAGAGGACAATGAACATGAAAAGGATACAGATGGAGAAAAAGAAAGGATGATGAAGATAAAAATAAATATGAAAAAGGGAAGATGATGATGAAGATGAAAAGGATGAAGATGAAGGATGATGATAAAACAGGTGTAAAGATAAAAAACAGAAAACTAGTAAAGTAGAAGATGAAGTTGGAGATGATCAAAACCACAAAGAACAATTCAGTTCAATTCAATTCAATTCAGTTTAGTTCAGTTCAGTTCAGTTCAGTTCAGTTCAGTTCAGTTTATTTCTAAAGGCTTTTTACAGCGAATGTCACACAGCAGCTTTACAGAGATCCGGGTCCGAGCCTCTTTAGAGCAGCTAGTGGCGACAGTGACAAGAAGATACTCCCTCGGGTCGAGAGGAAGAAACCTTGAGAGGAACCAAAACTCAAAAGGGGAAGCCGTCCTTCTCAGGTTGACACCAGATCAGGAAAATTATAATAATCAAAATAAAAAAAACAGGAATAAAAACAATAAAAAAACTAAACTGAATTAGGAGAAAAATTGCAAATGTGCCGTCAAGCCCTTCCTCTCACTTATCACTCGTTCAGTCTCTCGTCACTTCAAGACTTGACCACTGCAGCTCTCTTCTGGCTGGTCTCCCTCATCGCACCATCAGGCCCCTGCAGCTTATCCAGAACACAGCGGCACGGGTCTGGTTGTCTTCAACGTTTCTAAGTTCAGTCATGATCAGCTCCTCCTCTGCTGCGTTCTCTCTTCACTGTAGCTTCCTGTAGCTGCTGCCCAGGTCATCAGATTCAGACCCCTGACTCTGGTCTACAAAGCCAAGACTGGACCAGCCAGCCACTCCGTACTTGATGGTGATGGTCAAAAGCCGATCAGTACCAAGAGCCCTTCCAGCTTCAAGTACGGCTCGGCTCGACCCGCCATCCTTTAAGATCCACGGAAGACGAGCGTCCAGACTTTTTACTGTCCTGCACCGAAGTGGTGGAACAAACTTCCCCTGAGTGTCCGAACAGCAAGTCCAACGCTCTCTGTCCTCAAACCCAGACTGAAGACAAACCCTCCTCTTCTGAGAGTACTCAGGTGAAGAGAAGAGTACTATGGTCACCTTATTGACTTGTGTTTAGTAGAGTCTAAGATTAGAGGATCAGTCGCAAGCACAGCCATGAATCACTGCAATGCCCAGGACAGAGCAGGACAGCAGGCAGCAGAGTAGTGAAGTATCAGGATGGAACAGTTGGAACTGGGAACCCTAATAAACTTCAGAGAGCAGTTGTGGGAGATGAACAGCTGTATCCATACTGTAGTTTCCTAAAAAGAGGAGCTTAAGGAGCCAGTTTCTGCTCTTCACTCTGCTCTCCCTCTCCACAGTCTTTTCCCTTCTTCCTTTGAATTCATGACGAGACACTTACTGACTTTCACAGCACAATTCTCCCTCAAACAAAAGCAGTGTTAATATATTTAGAAACTCAGGCCCTCAGGGAATACACACTTCCCTCTCTCCCTCTCTTCACTCGGAGACTGATCTCAGCAGCTTCTTCGACAGCTCTCTGCTCTCTGTTCTGGAAGCACCATAAAGGAGCTCTTGATGGTAACGTATAAACAAGATTTTATAAGTATCACCTAAAATACTGTCTGTGTGTGAGTGTGTGTGTGTGTGTGTGTGTGTGTGTGTGTGTGTGTGTATACATTCCTAATGTGTGTCACACAGATAAACACGGGGTTTGGAAACGAGACGGACAGCATTTAAACAGTAATGCTGCTTTCCAAGAATTCTGAGAACTCCTCAGTGACAGAGAGACAGATCAGGACAAAAGTTAGATCAGAAAAGTTATGCAAAGCTTAATAAGCTCAGGGCATGACACCTAACAGTAGTGGGGTAACGGTTCACCAAACTCACGGTTCAGATCAGACCGCAGTTTTCGAGTCAGATATCGGATAATTTTTCGGATCAGCAAAAAAAGCCAAAAAGCAAAAAGTCGTTTTTTATTACAGTTTGAAAGGATTTTATGTTGCTGCCGTGTTTGTATTAGTGACTTATTTAGAGTCTGTATAAGTGACTTATTTAGAGTCTGTTTGGAATAGTTACTTTTATTTAGAGTCTGTGTATTAGTGGTTTTTATTTTGAGTCTGTTTGTATGGGTGACGTCGGTATTGGTGACATGAAATGTGTGACCTCACGCTCTGCCTGATACTGCATATACAGTTATGTCCATATATATTTGGACACTGACACATATTTCGTTTTTTTACCTGTTTACTGAAACATATTTAAGTTATAGTTATATAATTAAAATGGACACAAAGTCCAGCTTTTATTTGAGGGTATCCACATTAAAATTTAATGGAAGGATTTAGGAGTTTCAGCTCCTTAACATGTGTCACCCTTTGTATAATTGTTTCTAAGTAAGTAATTGGACAATTGACTCAAAGGCTATTTTTAATGGGCAGGTGTGGGCAATTACTTCGTTATGTCATTCTCAATTAAGCAGATAAATGGCCTGGAGTTGATCGGAGGTGTGGTGCTTGCATTTGGAAGATTTTACTGTGAAGAAAAATCTCTTGCAGGTGAAACAAAGCTGCGAAAACAGAAAAAAATAATCTGAGAAATTGCTACAATAGTAGGCAGTGGCAAAATCTACAGTTTGGTACATCCTGAGAAAGAAAGAAAGCACTGGTCACTGGGCATCTCAATGTTCAAATGTACCATAAAGAGCACAGAGCAGCCGGGGAATTCTGAGGTATTCTGAGACATACTGTGTGCTCAAATCCAGCCAAATGCAGCCAAACTGATTGGTCAAAACTTCATCATACAGATGGACAATGACCCAAAACATAAACTAAAGCAACCCTGGAGTTCATTAAAGCAATGAAGTGGAATATTCTTGAATGACCAAGTCAGATCTCAACCCAACTGAGCATGCATTTCACTTGTTAAAGACTGAACTCCAGACAGAAAGGCCCACAAACAAGGGTCGGGGTAGGCTCGGTATTGGTCGACAGTCAGCATTAAGAGACTCGGACAGGCTCGGTATTGGTCGACAGTCAGCATTAAGAGACTCGGACAGAACCGGTATTGGTCGATAGTCAGTATTAAGAGACTCGGATAGAACCGGTATTGGTTGATAGTCAGTATTAAGAGACTTGGATAGAACCGGTATTGGTTGATAGTCAGTATTAAGAGACTCGGATAGAACCGGTATTGGTTGATAGTCAGTATTAAGAGACTTGGATAGAACCGGTATTGGTCGACAGTCAGCATTAAGAGATTTTATACATAAGAACTGCTCTCTTCTACCTCAGTAACTGCTGTGTTCATGTATGCTATAATCTGTACTGTATCGTTTCTGTTCCACGTTGCACCATGGAGGTTCTGGAGGAACGTAATTTCACTGCACTGTTTATTTTACTCTGATGAAATGAAAATAAAAGCCCCTTGACTAGACTAGACTAGCATGACCCCAGGCAGCAATGATACACCAGGTCATAAATACAAGGGGATACGATCTCAAGACATTTAAAACACCATTATCTGAGCACCTCCAACAATCAGTCACCGTGTTATCTCGGACGTGTGCTCAAAACAAAAGCGTTGGGTCTGTGATGCCTGTGGTAATGGTGTATTAAGACCATGACGGACCATTACTGCTCATCATTTGTCATTGCCAAGTCATTTGCCATGGTACATTACTGGCTCTCTGTCAATCACACAATGCCAAAGCATCAGAAAAGGAAAGTAACCTTCAAAGTTCTACACTGATGAGCCAAAATATTAAGACCATTCACAGATGAAGTGAAGGATGCTGGTTGTCCCACAACACCAGTACAGAAGATAAACACTATATGGACAAAAGCACTGGGAAACGGCAATCAGGGGTATTCAGAAGAGTTTCTCCTGCTTTTGATGGAGTAACTGTCTTTCTATTAGATACTGGAGGAGCATTGCTGTGAGGATTTGATTGCATTCAGGATGTTGGATGATGATCATCACCACCCCCCTCATCATCCCCACCTCATCCTAAAAGTACTGGATGAAGCTCCACCATCATCATTCCAGAGAACACAGCTCTTCCACTGCTCCACAGCTCCTCAATGCTGGGGGGCTTTATACCCCTCTAGCCCACACCTGGCATTATTAGGCAGCATGGAGCCAATAGGGTCATGTCTGGTTTATTTGCTCCAGAGAGTCCTATTCTATTGGCAGTACTTCTCTGCAGGGACTAGACAAGCTCTTTTTGTGCATCTGTGTCAGAAATGGGTGGAACTTAAAGTAGCTGAATGCACTTATTAGAATGGGTGTCCACAAATATTTGGACATATGTTGACGTGTCACTCCACAGAGCACAGTTCTGGAGACGTTTATGCGCTAAGCTGAATGAAACTATGCTGAATCCAGCGATTAAGAGGTGTGTCCCAATACTTTTGTCCATATAGTGTAACGACTATACAGCATGGGAGCTGCTCCACTACAAGCCGAATGAGGCAGAAAGCATATATGTACCTTCTTTTCCTAAGAGGAAGTCCAGAAAGTGGTACGTGTAGGCCACTCCAGTCTGCGTCTCCACCTGGGCTTTCCGGAGCGTTGAATAGATCTTGCCTGGAGCTTCATCCGAACCACGTGGCTTGGGCAACCTACAGCCCATTTCTGCACACCTGAACGAACACACACACAGACAGAGACACAGACAGACAGACATACAGACAGTGAGTCAGAGATGAATGAATATGTATAATTAGTTCGAGATATTCATTTATTCATTGCTGCATTGATTTACCTGATTGTCTTGGCAGTACAATTACTAATTGCCATGCTAACCAGGTTTGATTGACATTCAAATTGAAACAGAGCATAAATATGCAGAGCAGAAGGGTGTGAGCACAGCCAAATGAGTTCAGACACTTGCTGTCATGTGCACATGCATAATAAGGCAAAGCAGATTTTCTGGAACTTAATCTCACCCCTATTCCCAACACAAACACTCATAGGCCTGACACCTCACCTGCAGCTACCCCTTCTCCTGCCAGCTCACACACACACACACACACAGGCGTATTCACGTCCCCGGTTCCCAGCATTAGCTATCAGATAACGGCGACAGAGGAAATCATATTTGATCAGGGAGGCCAGATCCAATTATGGAGTGGAATTGAGCGTGAGGCTGGTGAATTAGCGTGTGGCTAATTCTAATGACTGTTACACCTTCAGCCTAATGCAAGGTGACAGCGATTCCACGGCTGGACTAACAAGAGTCCAGCTACATGGTGGCTAGTTGGCTCCACTGGTTCCCAAAGGTCTGATTGGGGCAGAAAACATGACATGACCTGGAGGAGGGGACGGGGCATCTATGCCACTCAATCAGGTCGAAATGCAAACTGGCCTTACTGAGCTGCAGGGCTGGCATTAGCTCACCAATGCTGACCAAACTACTATACTACTACATAGCCAATTGTTGTGGACACCCCTTCTAATGAATGCATTCGGCTTCTTTAAATTGCACCCATTGTTGACACAGATGTGCAAATGCATGCACACACACACACAGCTTGTCTAGTCCATGTAGAGAAGTACTGCCAATAGAATAGGACTCTCTCCTATCCCTGGTGATGCTACACTGGGATGCTACCCTTCCTCTCTAGAGAGTCACCCAGGTGCTTGTTTAGTCTCTCGTCACTTTGAGACTTGACCACTGCAGCTCTCTCCTGGCTGGTCTCCCTTTCCGCACCATCAGACCCCTGCAGCTGATCCAGAACACAGCGACACGGGTCGGGTCGTCTTCATCGTTTCTAAGTTCAGCCATGTTCAGCTCCTCCTCCTCTGCTGCGTTCTCTCTTCACTGTAGCTTCCTGTAGCTGCTGCCCAGGTCATCAGATTCAGACCCCTGACTCTGGTCTACAAAGCCAAGACTGGACCAGCCAGCCCCTCCGTACTTGATGGCAATGGTCAAAAGCCGATCTGCACTGAGAGCCCTTCCAGCTTCAAGTACGGCTCGGCTCGACCCGCCATCCTTTAAGATCCACGGAAGACGAGCGTCCAGACTTTTTACTGTCCTGCACCGAAGTGGTGGAACGAGCTTCCCCTGGGTGTCCGAACAGCAAGTCCAACGCTCTCTGTCCTCAAACCCAGACTGAAGACACTCCTCTTCTGAGAGGACTATGGTCTCCTTACTGACTTAGTAAGATTAGAGGATCTCAATTAGCACCACCTGCCTAATCTGGAGTAGGTCCTCCTCGCACCACCACAACAACTCTGACCCATCAAGGCAGAGACCTCTGAAGGCGTCCTGCTGTGGTATCTGGCACCAAGTCCTGTAAGTTGTGAGGTGGGATCTCCACAGATCGCATCAGTGAGTCTTGGGTGTCCATGACCCTGTCTCCGGTTCACTGGTTGTCCTTCCTTGGAGCACTTTTGGTCGGTACTGACCACTGCATACCGGGAGAGAACCCCCCACAATGGCAGCAGTCAGTGGTACTAATGTTATGGCTGCGTGTCTGCGTGTTCAGAACTGTTCTGAGAATATGGATGCGACTGCTGTTTCCTGAGCTTTGAGGAGGTACATCCTTCAGTTCTGACCATGTGAGAAGTTCCTCATATGGTTAGAAAACCTGAAAGTCACAGTAATGACAGGATGCTGCGCTGCTGCGCTCAGCTGACACTTCCAGCTGTCAGGGACAGAAATAGACGTCGAGATGAAGACCGGCTGCTTCAATAAGGTTTAAAGCGTCAGATTTACAGATTTCTTCTTCTCTCGACCGCAGTCAGTCAAGACCTGCTTGCTGTCTGAAGGTGCTTCTTTAGTTTTGCGGTGGCGCACATCAGGCTAACAACAGGTAAAAGTGGTTAAAATGACATTACATGGACAAAAGTATTGGGACACCTGCTCATTCCTTGTTTCTTCTAAAGTAAATCCTACTTTTGATGGAGCAACTGTCTCTACTGTCCAGAGAATAAGATTTTGGAGGAGGAGCATTGCTGTGAGGATTTGATTGCATTCAGCAACAAGAGTGTTAGAAAGGCCAGGATGTTGGATGATGATCACCACCCCACCTCATCATCCCCAACTCATCCCAATGAAAAGTACTGGATGGAGCTCCACCACCATCATTCCAGAGAACACAGTTCCTCCACTGCTCCACAGCTCCTCAATGCTGGGGGGCTTTATACCCCTCTAGCCCACGCCTGGCATTATTAGGCAGCATGGAGCCAATAGGGTCATGATGTTTATCTGCTCCAGGGAGTCCTATTCTATCAACTAGACATTTGCACATCTGTGTCGTAGCTGAATGCATTCATTAGAAGGGGTGTCCACAAACATTTGTACAGAAGCAAGTCTATTTGAGGTTAGGCTTCTTCTGAGGTGTTGCAGATAATTGCATTGTGTGAATTGGTGGAGTACAAGCTTTTTGACCTGCAGTGTTGTAAAGGAGCTGGGAGCTGATTGGTCAGGGAGGAGATTGGTCAGACTGGATTAGACGATATTAAACACTATAAAACATCATTTTAAGATTTTAGTCTCGACTAAACTAAATCAGACAGTCCAGAGTGTCTGATTATAGAAGCTGAGACTGAAAATAAAGGATTTTACTGAACGGATCAGTATCGGGCGAAACCGTTAAGGTACTCGGATCAGATCAGGGGACAAAAAAAAAACTGTTCAGTTATCAGCCACTTCAGATTACCTCTCTAAACCTTTTCTCCTTCAGCGAGCTTCAAACACACCCACAAAAGAAATCAATCACAGTTTGTTCTCACCTTTATTCACATGCTGGCTGTGATCGGTCTAAAAATGGATGAGAAGCTCATCAGCAGCAGCCTGTTATCCCTGAGATCTGTTAAACTGTGAGTCAAGGGTGAGTGCAAATTTCACCTGCATAGAAGCTCAGAGCTGAGCAACCCGATATGTCCCCTTCTAATGAATGCTGAAATCCTTTAAGCTGCACCCATTGCTGACACATGTGCAAATGCACACACACACAGCTTGTCTAGTCCCTGTAGAGAAGTACTGCCAAAAGAATAGGACTCTCTAGAGCAGATCACCATCATGAACCTCTTAGTACCATGTCAGACTAATTCCAGACATGGGCTGGAGGGGTATACTGTTATCTGGAATGATGGTCCTCTATCCAGAACTTTTGGGATGAGTTCAGTAAACTCCTCACAGCAATGCTCCTCCTCCAAAATCTAGTAGAAAGTCTTCTTCTCTGGACAGTAGAGACAGTTACTCCAACAAAAGCAGGATTGTCTTTTTTTAGGACCCTTGATTTCAAAGAAACAATGAATGAGCAGGTGTCCCAATACTTTTGTCCATATATTGTAGGTATGGGACAATGATATTGCGTAAAACAAACAGAGAAAGGGCTCTGCTAACATAATTCTGTAGTCAAATATAAATGATTAAGAGGCAATTAGTGCTTTCAGTGTTGACTGAACAGGCATCTACATCTAACGGCGAGATGGAGAGACATTAATGCTGCAAGTCAAGCATTCTGTGCTGCTCTGCCCTTTCTGCTAAGCTGTGGGTCAAATCATAGCCGGCGCTAATTGGCCCTGTAACAGATAGACAGCCTGGATCACTGGCTTGTTTGAATGTTCCTAAGATAACTGGGACCATTGGTGCAGAAACTGGACGCGCACCATTCCAGTCTTGGCGGGTTTCGGAAAGGTCAGTAAACACACAGAGGAAAAAAACAAAAAAACCCTCACTGGCAATGACGAGCCAATGACAATTACTGACTGAAGCATAGAAGTGATGGCACAGCTACAAAAGACTGGACTCAGTACATCCAGCGCTCAAACACTCACACACAAGTTTACAAACACACACACACACACCAGACTCACATGTAATAGCGTAGGCGCTAGCTTGGTTGCTTTTACAGAATGGATTGACGGGTGATAGTAAAAACAAGCACTTATTAGAGCTAATTGATAAAAAACCTTAACCTAAACCTGTTAATTCCAAAAAAAAAATGACTTATGGAAGACAGTCTCACATGTTGTTAGATATTATTTTCAGGAGATCCTAGGCTACTCAAATATGTCATCATTAGAGACGTACATATTAAAGAATTTGGGGTATTTGCATAAATATGTCCTCATTAGAGACAAACATATTAAAGAATTTGGGATATTTGCATAAATATGTCATCATTAGAGACAAACATATTAAAGAATTTGGGATATTTGCATAAATATGTCATCATTAGAGACAAACATATTAAAGAATTTGGGATATTTGCATAAATATGTCATCATTAGAGACGTACATATTAAAGAATTTGGGGTATTTGCATAAATATGTCATCATTAGAAACAAACATATTAAAGAATTTGGGATATTTGCATAAATATGTCATCATTAGAGACGTACATATTAAAGAATTTGGGATATTTGCATAAATATGTCATCATTAGAGACAAACATATTAAAGAATTTGGGATATTTGCATAAATATGTCATCATTAGAGACATACATATTAAAGAATTTGGGATATTTGCATAAATATGTCATCATTAGAGACGTACATATTAAAGAATTTGGGGTATTTGCATAAATATGTCATCATTAGAGACAAACATATTAAAGAATTTGGGATATTTGCATAAATAAGTTGTCATTAGAGACATACATATTTAAGAATTTGGGATATTTGCATAAATATGTCATCATTACAGATGTACATATTAAAGAATTTGGGATATTTGCATAAATATGTCATCATTAGAGACAAACATATTAAAGAATTTGGGATATTTGCATGAATATGTCATCATTAGAGACAAACATATCAAAGAATTTGAATATTTTAATAAATATGCCATCATTAGAGACGTATATATTATAGAATTTGGAATATTTGCATAAATATGACGTCATTAGAGACGTACATATTAAAGAATTTGGATATTTGCATAAATATGACGTCATTAGAGACGTATATATTATAGAATTTGGGATATTTGCATAAATATGTCGTCATTAGAGACGTACATATTAAATAATTTGGATATTTGCATAAATACGTTGTCATTAGAGACGTATATATTAAAGAATTTGGATATTTGCATAAATATGTCGTCATTAGAGACGTATATATTAAAGAATTTGGATATTTGCATAATTATGTCGTCATTAGAGATGTACATATTAAAGAATTTGGATTGCATATTAATGTTAATGAATACCAATGATTTCTCTACAATTACCATACCATTAACATAATCCTCGCCCATGAATTACAAATGACCACCATAAACGGACTGGACTGGACTGGAAATCTCAGCAAAAAGCCTCAACATTTCTACCAAAAAGCTAAAGAAAACTATTCAGAGTGAAAAATTATTAAATTAAAATGATTAAAATCTATAAATCTGTTGCTCACTTTAAGGGAACCCGTTATTGCGAGGCATTAAGGTAGAGATATACTTGCTGTTTGACCATGCATTTGCGTAGACAACCGACTGTGTCGTGAGCGTAACTGTATGTAGTGTGTATGTAGTGTGTGGATAGTGTATATGTAGTGTGTAGAGTATGTAGTGTGTATAGTGTGTATGTAGTGTCTGCATATTGTGTGTAGTGTATATGTAGTGTGTGTATAGTGTGTGTATCTTGTGTGTAGATTGTATGTAGTGTGTGCTTATTGTGTATACTGTATATGTAGCGTGTAAAGTGTATGTAGGGTGTATGAAGTGTGTGTAGCGTGTATGTAGGGTGTATGAAGGGTGTGTAGAGTGTATGTAGTGTGTGCATATTGTGTATAGTGTATATGTAGCGTGTAAAGTGTATGTAGTGTGTATGAAGTGTGTGTAGCGTGTAATGTAGTGTGTATATAGTGTGTGTACAGTGTATATAGTGTGTATGAAATGTGTGTAGAGTGTATGTAGTGTGTATGAAGTGTGTGTAGCGTGTAATGTAGTGTGTATGAAGTGTGTATACAGTGTATGTAGCGTGTAAAGTGTATGTAGTGTGTGTACAGTGTATGTAATGTGTGTATAGTGTGTGTATCTTGTGTGTAGATTGTATGTAGTGTGTGCTTATTGTGTATACTGTATATTTAGCGTGTAAAGTGTATGTAGTGTGTATGAAGGGTGTGTAGCGTGTATGTAGGGTGTATGAAGTGTGTGTAGCGTGTATGTAGGGTGTATGAAGTGTGTGTAGAGTGTATGTAGTGTGCATGAAATGTGTGTAGAGTGTATGTAGTGTGTATGAAGTGTGTGTAGAGTGTATGTAGTGTGTATGGAGTGTGTGTAGTGTGTATGGAGTGTGTATGTAGGGTGTATGAAGGGTGTGTAGAGTGTATGTAATGTGTGTATATTGTGACTCTTTATAATTCTTCAGCAAAATACCAAAAGTACCAAAGTACTGGTTCTTATATCTGATCACTCAAAGCACTACATCAGGGGGTCTGAGATGCATTTGAGCCACGTTATAGCACAGTGTAGATGCATGCTTCTCCCCATTCAACAAAACTCCTCCCAGTACAACCAAAACCTCTCCTGGGGTCATAGATCCTGCCCAATACACAAATTAGAATGGCTACATAGAAACAGCATGCGCAATACTCAACAGCTACGTACATTTACCACACTGTCTGAATGTCAAAAGGCAAAGCAAGATGTGGTAAAAATACTATATCACGATTTTTTTTTTTTTTTTTCACAATACAAAAAATTTATCACGATACATGTGTGTAATCACAGCCTAAAAGCATCAGTATCAGATTCTTATAAACTACTATTCAGATCCTCTCCTGTACTGGATACAGTGATTTCTACTCAACATCTGCTGCTCTTCATCTAATGAACCCTGCAGTCTAATTACACTGTTAGTAATGAAACCTGCAGCTGATCAGTACAGTCTCCTCCATACATGCATATTGTTATCACCATAACAAAATTAATCACAATACGATAAAATATCGTCATATTGCCCAGCTCTAGACACAAGCTCTTAATAAGTGCATACTGCCAATAGAATAGGACTCTCTGGAGCAGATCAACATCATGACCCTATTGGCACCATGCTGCCTAATAATGCCAGGCGTGGGCTAGAGGGGTATAAAGCCCCCCAGCATTGAGGAGCTGTGGAGCAGTGGAAGAACTGTGTTCTCTGGAATGATGGTGGTGGAGCTCCATCCAGTATGCCTATTGCTGAATGCAATCAAATCCTCACAGCAATGCTCATCCTCCAAAATCTAGTAGGAAGTCTTCTTCTCTGGACAGTAGAGACAGTTACTCTAACAGAAGCAGGATCAACTCATTTTAATACCCTTGGTTTCAGAAGGAACAGTGAATGAGCAGGTGTCCCAATACTTTTGTCAAAATAGTGTATGTTTTAAAGTATTGTGACGTGAGGTTTTTAACATATCCCAAAGCAGGCAGACAGAGCATGTGTCCTAACCATCTATTAGGCAGCCAAAATGGCATTTATCATCACACACACACACTGACTCAGGATTATCAGAAAATTCAGTCTAACGTTACTCAGCTCCAGCGTAGAGGAGTGTATGTGTGTGTGTGTCTCTCTCTGTAAGCAGACGTGTGGTTTAGGCGAATGTGCACCAATGATAGCACATCTGCCTCATATTTATCATCCTCATAATCGTCTCCATCTCGTCCCCCAGCCCTCTCTGAAACCGGACGCTCCATCACTCAGACTGCATTCGGTCACTCATATCTCCACTGTGTGTGTGTGTGTGTGTGTGTGAGAGAGAGATTAAGGTGAGAGAGAGAGACCACCTATACCTCCAAAATACTAAAATAACTCCAGGTAGGTCTAAGGTATCTGGTAGAGATCCCTTGTAAAAGCCTTGTAACTCCATGTTTATTTACTCTAAACAAATCGAGCTGCAACACTTTCTATTATGTGAATATTTAACGACAAACAAACCAATAAAAATGGTCCAAAAATTAAGTAGAATAAAATCTGTGACCACAGAGAGGACAGTAGATCCCAATCCTAAAGATCAGCATCCACAAATACAGTACAGTAGAGCTGGGTGATACAGTACAAATATTATATCCTGATATTTAAAGATCAGGTTCTTAATAATTTCAATCAAAGTACTCTCCTATATTTGTCAAATCAAATCAAATGTGTTTGTGAAGCGCTTTTTACAACTGCGGTGTCACAATGTAGCTTTACAGAATCAGTAAAAAGACAAGAAATCAGCAACATAAGAAGACCCCCAGTTAGCAGCCAAAGACCACCGTGCAAGAGAACCTGGAAGGAGGAAGAAACCTTGGGAGGAACCAAGACTCACAAGAGTTTGTGGATGGTGGAGCAGATGGACGCTAGCGTTTCAGGGAGCTCCCGTGTCTGTGTTACCTTCTGGCTCTCTCCTTTTAATTAGAGCTAACTCTTGTCTCTTCACCTTCTCTCAGTAAATGACTGTCCACTTATCTGGCCCGACCTGCTGGAAGACTGCTTGCTGAGGTCCCCTCTACCTGCGTCCGACCACCATGCTCCCCTACCACCCGTGCCAGACAAGCTGCACACCCTCTTACCACTGCTACCTGCCTAATGACCATGTTAAAACCTAGATGGACTCTTAACTCTTAATCTGCCACTATTAACTATCATTACCCATATTCCTCTGACCATCACTGCCATGACTATATTAAGTTATACTACACCATGATTATTATATTATGATTATGAATATGTTGCACACCTGAGCAGTAGAACAGTCTTATGCGGTGGTTTGGTGACTTTTATCAATAATGTATAAATAGTTCTGATCAGAGGAGGATGGGTCGGGTCCCCCTTGTGAGTCTTGGTTCCTCCAAGAGTCTGAAGGAGTTTCTCCTTGCTACTGTCGCTGTTGGCTGCTCACTGGGGGTCCTAGTAAGTAAATTGTGTAAAGCTGCTTTGTGACAGTTGTAAAAAGCTATACAAATAAATGTATCAATAATATAATCATAGCACTGATGGTCAGAGTAATGAGAGTGATGATGGTTAATGGTGGTAATATTAGAAGGTTTTAACATGGTCATTAGGCAGGTAGCAGAGGCAGGAGGGTGTGCATATCTATGCTGCACTCCACGACATCCACGATACTCAGAGAACCCTAATGTGCATCATAATAACAAGTTCACAGATCAATAAAAAGAAACCTTACAGCTTTAAAAACTCCACAAACAAAACTATACTCCATGAGGTCCTCCTAAAACAGGATCCAGCTTCCCCAGGATCCAAACAGGTGAGAACATAAGCCTTGTAAGTCCTCCAGGACACCTGCACAACAGAAACAGTGAGGAGCAGAGTGGGGAAGTGTGCTCGGGCTGGAGGTTCACCACTACTTTAGCAGATATCCAAGTGAGCTAGAGAAGGAGCTACGGTTAGAGGTTAGAGACGTAGTTCAGGCTATGGACCGACCTGGACTCTCCTGCAAATGTGGAAATCATCAGTAACATACCTCTGGTGCTCTGCAGCGCAGCTCTGGCAGCTGTTTGAGGTCTGAACCAACAGGCGACCCTTCGCTCTCTCCCCGCCAGCACTCCTCTTGGTCTTTCCCACTTCCCACAGCCTTATGCTCCGTCAGCGTAGAGTGGAGGCAGGCGAAGTCCGACTCCGCGCTGTTCTGCGCGTTGTCTTTTCTGCCCAGCGATACAGGGGAGGGGGGTGTATGGTGTATGCAAGCCTCCTCCTTCTCCTCCTCCTGCTCCTCCTCCTCTTCCTCCTCACTCGCTCTCGCTCTCTCTCTCTCTCTCTTTCCTTATAACAGCAAAGGCAGCCTACTCCAGCATTGCCAACTTGCTCTTTGCCTTTATTATTATTTTTGTCATTCAACACACACACACTCTCTCTCACACACACATCAGCAAGACAGATCAGAGGGGGAAATATGAAGAAACACAATATCAAGCAGTTCTGACATCAAATGACACCCTATTTGATGTCAGAACTGCTTGATATTGTGTTTCTCCATATTGACTTTACAGGAAAATGCAAAAATATTTAACTTTGATTGGAAACTAATGTAAAATAAACCTAATGTAACACATTCCAAGTCATATAGAGCTTTTCTATTGGTCCATTCATCAAAGATTATGTAGACAGTGTACAGAAGCAGCTACAGGGACAATATGCACGACATGCACAATATTCACATTGCAGGAAAGGAAAAGTCTTGGATCTCGGTTTGTTATTAATATCATGATGTTAGATCACTGACTTACTTAAAATTTCTGTATTATTAACATAATAATAATAATACAATGCAAAGAAAACAGTGTGCAGTCCCAGATAATAGTCAGTATTACATTTACGGCATTTAGCTAACATTTAGCTTCTCCAGAGCAACTTACAAGGTTACGCATTTTACAAAGGTGGGCTAATGCAGTGTTAGGAGTCTAGCCCAAGGACTCTTATCAGTATAGCACACACACAGACTGGGAATCAAACCCCGGTCTCTCACATGGTGTGATAGCGCAGTGGTAGTTAGTGGTTGCGCCACGCTAACCACTAACATAACCACTAAGAGCTGGGCGATATTTAAAGACATTTTGTACGATATACGATATTTATCACAATATTTTGTCATGTACATTTTGAAAAACTGCTGTTCAAGCATTCTCACGTACTGAGCACAATGATTTTTACTCAGAATATACTAAACTCTATCTGAATCAGTGTTCTTTAAGAACTGACAATATCCACGATACTTATAAAAGCATGTTGTGTAGAACGATAAAATATATCACGATACGATAAAATATCGTCATATTGCCCAGCTCTACTTCTGTCTGTATTTTTTAATGACTTTTTCTAAGCCAGTTTACACCAGCTTGCTTTATGTGATGTATCGGGATTGTATCCTGATAAGATTGAAGCCACATGCATTTAAACTCGGTAGTTTTACAAGTCAAAACTCTTTCCATCTGTTCGATTTTATACAAATTTTCTTCCCAATTTGGACTGGCAATTACTCAACCCGTACATAATCTCCTCGCCCCCATCGCACACGATGCCCCCAACACCAGAGAGGGTGGACTAGCACACTCCCCCTCTGATGCGGAAGAGTTAGTTAAACTAAGGGAACCATCGTTTCTGAAGGGAAGCGCTGCATACCGAGCTCTAACGCACCAGCCTGCAGACGCCAGTAACAAGCCATGTGGGGAGAGAGCGCCATCTACGCACCCTGGAGAGAGCAAGGCCAACTGTGCTCTCTCTGGGCCTCGGCTGCTGATGGCTAGCAGCATGACTGGGATTCGAACCAGCGACCCTCTGAGCATGGTGACAGTCCCCTGGACCACCCCCACTTTTTTTTTTAACCATGATGTTGAAACATGATTTGACGACTTCTGTTGTAATGTGCGCAAACCTGGCAACCCATTGTGTATTTATTTGTATTTATTGTCATTGAAAAGACAAAACTGGACTTCAGTAAGTGAAAGAGAAAAGCCCACAGGATTTTGGGCTTCTGAGGTGTTTTTGATCTTTTTAAACAGACTCCCCGTTCGAGTCCTAGCTATACCGTCTGCAGTTCCAGGGTTAATATTATTTTAATTGGATTCTCATGGATCTAAACTACAGCTGCAATGTACAGGGCTGAGCTATTTAGCTTACTAAATCTCTCAAAATCATAGGAATCAAAAATTAATTAGGACACTTTCTCATAATCAGCGTCAGCGTTCATCAGTGCCGTGAACACATCAACGTTAAAGTTTTAAAAAGTTCAGGGACGAGACTAAAGTAAGAAATTTAAAATATTAGGCTCCACATTTCATTTTTCAGACCATGGCTGTGTGATGAACCGCAGGAAGTACAGCAGCAGTGCATCGTAAACCTGAGCGAACGCTGTAGGCATTTATACCCAACACGTTTTTAAGCCATTCTACTACTTCTGTGGTCCGTCAGAGGGATCATACAAATGCCTGTGGAGTAGTACCTGCTCTGCAGGAGCTCCTTTAAGTTGAATAAAGTCTTTCATTTAAATTAATTTCTCTAAATTCAGTTTAGTTTGATTATTTTTATTATTCTGAGGAGGACGGGTTCCCTTTTTGAGTCTTGGTTCCTCTCGAGGGAGCTTTTCACTGTCGCCACTAGCAGCTCTAAAGAGGCTCGGACCCGGATCTCTGTAAAGCTGCTTCGTGACATTTGTTGTAAAAAGCCTTTAGAAATAAACTGAATTGAATGCAGGGCTGCACAACCACGTACTACAACAGGGCCAACGTGTGGGGTCAAGCACTCTCGCGCCAGTTGCAACGTGTTGGCTTTAGTTCCTAGCTTTAGGTCTCCAGATTTTAAACTGCTGAACGTGTCTTGGAGAGGCGGATGTGCTTCCACTGCTACATCGTGTCTTGAGTACCGCCTCAGACTTCCTCCCGAAGTGGTTTGAGAGATGGGATCTGGTGGAAATGAGCCTCAACTGTGTTTACACTTGATTTTTATGTGGTTCGGCCTTCTCCAGATATAATCCCGGTGCTCAACATGCATAAACCAACCAGGTGAATCCAGGAGTAATAACTGCTGAGCTGGTTCAT
>NC_132880.1:49042845-49065345 GCF_030463535.1 Salminus brasiliensis | reverse complement strand
AGCAAATGTAACTGAGAAAATGTAGCATGTTTCTACTTCCCACCTCTGATAACAGATTTAAATTTATTATTGATTTTATTATTGACTTGATTGCTTCTTTGTTTTATGTATTACTTGGTAAAATATAGTAGGCGTAACAGTTTTAACAAGGTTGCATAAAACAAAGAGCAGCCGTTAATACATTCATATGAGCCATATGAATTCATTTGTAAGCTGATTGAACTTTTAATGCTGTAAACATGTAATGACTGACTATCAAATATCTAAACATCCCATGTTATTGGATAGAACGCTTGTCACAGCAGCCACAGGCCGTGCTGTTTACACTGGAGCTGCTATGCTGTGCTTTTTATAAATGATAATAAAAGTGATAAATGTGATGTTAATGATGTTTTAAGCACCGGCTGTTTTACCCAAGATGCTGTTTAGGTAGCTAACAAGCTAGTTGACTAGCTATAGCCAGGTTAGCAAACTGGGTAACGTAGTTAGTTAGCCAAGTTAGCTGCTAGTAATATCTGTAAAATATCTATAACTGTTAACATTAATAACAGCAGACTGTAAAAGTTGTTATATGTATTATCCCGCCAGGCACTAGACGTCAATTTGATGTCAAAAATATGTAAACATGTTAAATTTATGCCGGGTTGACGTCAATGCCAACGTTAGGTAGACGTACAATTTTTGTACAAATAAAGAAAATATCAACGTCTAATGGTAGAATGTCACGTCGAGTGGATGTTAACGTTATTCCCCTGAACAGACCTGAACATAAACATGTAATGACTATCAAGTAAATCAGTACTGTCATATTACCATGACCGTAGCTGAATGCATTAATTAAACTATTTCAAATTAAATTAAAAATAATACAAATTTACAAATAGAAATACTGAATAATTATACTATCAGTATTAGATAAATAATAGACTATTGACTATCAGTTTTTCTATTTGAAAATTTGTACTATTTTGAGGGATGATGCACCCACATTTTTCACTCATCGTTACACCTGTGCAAATAAATCTAATTCAATTTAAAATAGTTTAATAGTTTAATTTAGTTTAATATTTACACAAATACAAATACTGAATAAATACTGAAATATATACTGAATAGAAGCAGCTAAATACAGTTTTAACATAATCTAAATGTGTACATTATTTACAAAAGACACTGGATGGATGTGAGTTCAAGTGGAGGTGGGGAAAAGGGGTGTCCACAAACATTTGGACATGTAGTGTATATGGAGTGAATATATAGCTAGTGCTAAATGACCATTTTATAAAAGCAGAACCGTCCAGGCATTCAAATGGTTCTATAGATCCATCCATTGCCTTGTAGAACCCCCTATATAAGTAACCATGGCAACTCAAAGAACCTAGTGGTCCATCCTCATGACGAATGTGGTTCCTTAAAGAACCTTTTAAATTCTGGTTCTACATAGTACTAAAGTGTGCTACAGTGTTGGTGTGGGAACCGACATGCTTCAAATGCATAAACAAACAAATAAAAGTCAACAAATAATAATAATAATAATAAACAAAATAATAAATCTGTCGGCTTTGATCTTGAAAGTGTTTCCGGTTGAAGCGCAGTGATATCACGCGAGATAGCGGGAGCCCGTGGCTGCGCGCGCGGATGTCAGAGATAAAAGTAGGGCTCGTTTATTTACTTTATTCTTTATAATTGACTCGAATTCGGATGAAAGGTGCAGCTGATTCGAGCCGCTGCTTTGATGTTTGATTATCATCTGCTCTCGTGCTCAGGTGTGCGTTGCTGCATCCTGCACGCGCCTTGCGCGCTTTGGCGAATACTGCAGTCGTTTTAAACGCTCAGCGGGTTTAACCGGGCGTTTCGGGGCAAAGACCGTGGGATGATACAAAAAACAGGCTTTTTAAACACTACAGGCCTGCATTTAGGCTTAGCTGCTCTGGATAGGATGGAATAAGCTCGATGTACAACCTAAGCTATTTCGCCCGGTCCACCTTAAATGGAGCAGCAGCTGCGTTCTGGCACTCGGTCTTCATTTAAGGTGGACTGGACCGCTCGTATGAGAAGCTAACTGGCTAGCTAGCTATACAGCGTCAGCCAGTTCTTGCTGTTTTAGCGATTAATGTTTGTTTACATGTGTGTTTACATCGCGACTCTGTTACTGAGTTAAATATCTCACGTTATCGGACAGAATTACCCCAATTTAGCTAGCTAGCTAACACCATTAGCCAGCTAGCTAGCTAGCTAACGCTTGTCACAGCAGCCACAGGCCGTGCTGTTTACACTGGAGCTGCTACGCTGTGCTTTAGGCATATTTCATCTCAGTCTGATAGATTACACAAATAAAAATCCAATAAATGATAATAATAGTGATAAATGTGATGTTAATGATGTTTTAAGCACCGGCTGTTTTACCCAAGATGCTGTTTAGGTAGCTAACAAGCTAGTTGACTAGCTATAGCCAGGTTAGCAGGCTGCGTAACGTATTAGCCAGCTAGTTAGCCAAGTTAGCTGCTAGTAATATCTGTAAAATATCTATAACTGTTAAAATTAATAACAGCAGACTGTAACAGTTGTGATGTGTATTACCCCGCCAGGCACTAGACGTCAATTTGACGTCAAAAATATGTAAACATGTTAAATTTATGCCGGGTTGACGTCAATGCCAACGTTAGGTAGACGTACAATTTTTTGGCACCCATTGAAATGAACAAAATATCAACGTCTAATGGTAGAATGTCACGTCGAGTGGATGTTAATGTTATTCCCCTTAACAGATGTTGAGTGTTAATAATTTTGCTGCACAAGTACATGTTTATGTTCTACATCAATATGATGCTGGCATGAGACGTTTGAAAGACGTTGGGTTTTGGTTACCTGATGATAGAATGTCATGTCGAGTGGATGTTAGGGTTGTGAAACTGACCAGAAGATGGTTTAGCTATCCAAAACCTCACAAGTTGATGCTGATGTACTTTGTCAATATGATGCTGGCATGAGATGTTTAAAAGATGTTGGATTTTGGTTGCTGGATGGTACAATTTGAAATTAACAAACAAACAAAATATCAATGTCTAATGATAGAATGTCACGTTGAGTGGATGTTAACATTATGATAATCATACTTCACCAGTTGATGCTGATGTTCTACGTCAATATGATGCTGGCATGAGACGTTTGACAGATGTTGGATTGTGGTTGCCTGACTCAACAATATAAAACCAACAAAATATCAACATCTAATGATGGTAGAATGTCATGTTGAGTAGATGTTAGGGTTGTGACACTGACCAGAAGATGGTTTAGCTATCCAAAACCTCACAAGTTGATGCTGATGTTTTACCTCAATATGATGCTGGCATGAGACGTTTGACAGATGTTGGATTGTGGTTGCCTGACTCAACAATATAAAACCAACAAAATATCAACATCTAATGATGGTAGAATGTCATGTAGAGTGGATGTTAGGGTTGTGACGCTGACCAGAAGATGGTTTAGCTATCCAAAACCTCACAAGTTGATGCTGATGTTCTGCATCAATATGATGCTGGCATGAGACGTTTGAAAGACATTGGGTTTTGGTTACCTGATGGTAGAACGTCATATTGAGTGGATGTTATCTTTTTTCCCCCTGAACAGACGTTGAGTTTTGGTAATCATGCTTCACAAGTAGATGTTGATGTTCTACATGCATATGACTCTTGAAAGATGTTTATAAGATGTTGGATTTTGGTTGCCTGACTCAACAATATAAAACCAACAAAATTTCAACATCTAAAGATGGTAGAATGTCATGTTGAGTGGATGTTACGGTTGTGACACTATCCAAAACCTCAAAAGTTGATGCTGATGTTCTGGGTCAATATGATGCTGGCATGAGATATTTGAAAGGCGTTGGGTTTTGGTTACCTGATGGTAGAACGTGATGTTGAGTGGATGTTGGGGTTGTGACGCTGGCCAGAAGATGGTTTAGGTCTCTATATCTCACAAGTAGAGACTGATGTTCTACATCAATATGATGCTGGGATGCAGTGTTGAAAAGATGCTGGATTTTGGCTACCTGACTCCATAATTTGGGTGGATGTAAAGATTATGATGCTGACCAGACGTTGGATTTTTGGTCACCGTAACTCATGAAGTCTTTTACCACAAATTAGTGTGTGAAATTGTAGAACGACCATCACATTAAACACTCTCTCTATTATTTAACCTGTGGTTCCAAAGTGTTTTAGACTACATACCATTCATGCTTCAACTAGAACCTCTAAGTACCTCCTACAAGTCATCTTACTGGAACAGTTGGCCAGATTTGGCCTCTTTTCCCAGTTGTGTAGGGCGTTCCTGCTTTTGAAGCCCACATGTTGGCATGGTAGGACGTTTGATCAGTTTTCCAAGTGAATACAGGGCTCATAGTGAAGCAGAAACCTGGAGACAGTGGGAATAACCTGGAGCTCAAGGCGACATTGTGAATAGCGGTGTAGATGGAGCTTTTGCAGTATTTTTTTAATTAAGCACTAACCGCAAACAGATGTTATAGTATGTAAATTACATAATATAAAAAAATTGGTCTAGGGAATTGAGTAACGCCGCCTTCCCTGCGGTTTTGATTCCCTGGTCTGGCGAACACACTAGGACTTTTATACACTTTAGTCACGAATATGTGGGTCTGCAACAAGGACCGATTCTGGGTTCATTTGGGGAGGTGCTCATTATCACAGGTTTGCAATCACACTGAAGAAGAGTCCCACAATTCTCGATTTCTACGAGATGATGGGCTCTAGGTTCATCCATTTACTTCAGCTTTTTCTTAATGTCCTTTGATGAAGAACAGCTTTGTGGAGTCCTGGCATTTCACCGTGCCGAAACGAGAAGCTTTCTGGTAAGAGAAGGTTATTAGCAATGCAGGCGATAAATCGAAGCAATAACCTGACCAAGTGAACCAATCACGCAACACCAAACACTAGGCCAGGAGCAGGTAGCTCCCACACCTGCAGCTGATCACACCAGAGTCTACTTAAAGTAAACCCCAGATCACCAATTTCAGGAGGACTGGAGATCGGTGCTGTGGTCCACTCCTGGGCTCAAAAACAGCTTTAAGATATTGAACTTAGCCGGCCGAGAAAAATTGGGCCAATTGGCGGTCGCATGTTTTGTCTGACAATTGGCTGACGCCTGTAGATCGTCACAGATGAGTTACACAGTGGAGGACAGTCCAGCAGTTTCAGAAACCTTTGATGAGTCTGCAGATTGTACAGCAGGGTTTTCTGCTTTATCAACGCTATCCATTCAAGTCAGATCCACCCACTTGTCCAAAGTATCTGCGTAAATAGTGTTTGAGATGAACACATTCAGAGAAGGGTTTGGTGTGAAATTGTGGTTCACTGTAGAGCAGTTTACGGGCTCTTTCGGTTTTATTTACGATCCAAACCCACCAGAGAAGCTGCACGAGTCTTCTGTGTTGTATACAGTACTCTGCAGATGTTACAGATATCTAATCACATTGTAAACCCTGTCTCTCAGCAGTGAGAGAGTTTTACTGTAGAAGCTCCAGATCTCATCAGAAGCATCAGAAGATAAAGCAGCTGGACATAAATCCAGTAAAAAGGAGAAACAAGAGCTTCTCATTCTGAAGAAAGAAAGTAGTGAGATCTTGTCGGTGAGCTAGTCTGAAGAACAGAGCTCAGTTCCTCCAGGGTTCTCCTGGACGCCCCCCAGTCCAGCCAGCACAGCATGGAGGATGTGTTCAACTCCAGCAGCAGCAGCAGCTCACCTGATTTACCATCATTAAGCCCTGATTTACCACCAAACCAGGTGTTGGAGGAGAGATATTCAGAGTGGGTTGGGCATGAATCGCTCCGTTCTGCAGAAACTTGCCCAGTTCTTGGCCACAGTGGTGAAGAACGAAACTAGACGCCTAAAAATCTAAAAGCTTCCTCACAGAAAGTTCTTACATCAAATGGTTATGAAGACACTGTCTGATGCCTGAGACATTGTTTTACCATCATCAAGATAGAATGCAAATGTCCTATAAGTGTTTATCTTGTCTTATATTAGAATAAACACTAATAATAACACTCCTACAGAACGTGATGGTGGTTGTCCATCACTGTGTTCATCATTAAAACATCTCCAAAGTTCTCCTCATGGAGTCTAGTATCATTTAGCGCTATTGACATACTAACTTTTTAATGCGGAGTGTTTGGTGGAGTTTATATGAATGTACACTGATGTGTGTTTGTGTTCTACAGGTGACTGCCTCAATGAGTATCTGAGTGTGTGTTCTGTGCTCAGCTCCACACACTGAAGGCCGGTCAGGATGCCCATCCCTCCCCCGCCCCCTCCCCCACCGGGAGGACCCCCTCCACCCCCCACCTTCAGCCAGGTCAGTACTTATCCTACTTCGGATCTGTTCGAAGTATAATTAACTGAAGGACACGGTAAAGTGTATGTTAGGAAAAAATACAGCGCATCCAACAAGAACGAATCCTCGTCCCATCTTTTATACAACAGTAACCACCTGGTAGCTCACAGAAAGCTCTGCTGATGGGTTCTACACACTGATGCATTTTACTGTGTGCAGTGTGAATATGCAACACTATATGCTCTGGAGGCTCGTTTACACCCGTTTAATCAGTTTAGTTCCGTTCTGCTGCCAGTAGGGGGCTGCAGAGTGAGGCTAATTACTAATTAATTACGAATTCATCTGACACCAGACGCTTAAATTGTTAATTTTATATTTTATTGTGGAACTTTTGACCATGTGGTCATCTCTATTTCTGTAGATGGGAAGTTCTGACTGTTCTACACTTTGTTTAAAATGTATGTTTTTGAATAATTGTTCGAATTATTTTATATATATTTTTAGATTATATTATTTTATATTTATTTTATATATCCTTGTAGGCGAACACTACTCCTCCTAAGCTGTCCCGAGACGAGGCAAAAGGTAGAGGAGCGCTGCTGTCTGATATCTGTAAGGGGGCGAAGCTGAAGAAGGTTGCTGTGGTTAATGACAGGAGTGCACCTGTGATCGAGAGTAAGAGCCCGCTGTGCATTTCAATGACTGCTCCTTTGTGCTTCAGCACTTATTTACATGGCTGCTCGTTTACACTGCCACCTCGTTTCTAGTTCAGTCACTTTGCCTGTTCATCAAAAGTAAACAAAATTCTGTCTCAATAGCCATGCTGTTCCCAAAATCTAGAGTGCTGATTGGCTGACATTATGCTACATTATTCTAAAAGAATGTATAACATTTATTTACTCTTCAGTACTGAAGGTTTTCAGTAATGATGGGCAGTGGTGGCTCAGCGGTTAGAGCGCCGGGCTATCGATAACAGGGTTGTGGGTTTGATTCCCGGGCTTGGCCCGGGCTTGAGCAAGGCCCTTTACTCTCTCTGCTCCCCGGACGCTGGAGTTGGCTGCCCACCGCTCTGGGTGTGTGTGTACTCACTGCCCCTAGTTCACTAGTGTCTGTGTGTTCACTACCACAGATGGGTCAAATGCGGAGGACACATTTCGCTGTACAGTGACACATATGTGCACCTTTACCTTTTTACCTTTACCTTTTAATGATGTGACCATAGCCTAGGACTAATCCACAGCGCCCTCTAGCGGCTATACTATGAATATGGAAACGCGTAACCTGCAAACACATTCAGCTGTCAAGCCTGATCATTGTTTTTTTCACAGAGCCAAAAGGAGGCAGCGGGGGAGGAGCCAATCCTGGGGGTGGAGCCAATAGTGGAGGTGTATCTACAGGAGCTCAGCCAATGGGTGGCTTGTTTCAAGGTGGCGTGCCTAAACTGCGGCCTGTAGGAGGTATACATGTTTATATTATCTTATATTGTCGTAAATGTTCTGTTCACAGTTTCTCAGTTTTGTTTCAGTGTAACTTAATACATGAATAAAAACAGAGTGTTAAATTTTAATTGTGTAATGTAGTGAAAATATGTATAGACAGAGCTGGACAATTAATCGAACATTTATCATAACCCACATATCAGAATCTCTAATTAACACTGTTTTGCCAATGTCAAGGTAGTGCATGGCAATACCTTCCGACCTTAAATGATTGAATGAGTAAATTGTGCGTTTTACAATTCTGATAGATGCACTGATAGAAGAATTAAGAGTTGATATCTGAAATTGTTGATGTGCAGATCCGCACATGGTGAAATTGGGACTAAATCAGATATTTTAGTGCAGCATCACGCTGCTCTTCTGGAGTTCAATAAATACAGCAGCACTTATTAACTTCACACTCATCCAATCACCTGCCTGATACTCTGATAATCACATACATGTAAAATTAAAGATGACATCACCAAAACAAGCAAAACATGTTTTGTGAGTTATGATGTTGTTTTAATTTTCATATACTTACCTCAAATACTCGAATAATATATATAATTTGAGTTTGAGATAAGAATATGAAATATATAGTGTGTGTGTGTGTGTGTGTATATATATGTATATGCATATGTGTATATGTATGTAAGTGTGTATAAACACACGCAATATCCGTGTGTGTGTATGTGTATATATATATATATATATATATATATCTATCTCTTATATGAGTTGAAGCAGCCCTGAAGACTTGAGAGCGTTCATCTTCAAATTACATAGCAATTGGCAATCATCAGGGTTCAAGGACTAAATGCCATTATAGAGGCAGGAGAGCAGAAATGATGGGCTGATGTTTTTAGACTGGCCATATCTCAATACCATATCTCAGAAGGAGAGTTTTGAACATGACTGCATACTTGTTGAACTCTGTGAACAAAGTAATGAACATATGTGTGTGTTACAGATGGTTCGGTGGGCCGGTCTGCCCTGCAGCCCCCCTCCTCTCGCCCCACGGCCCCCCGCCCCCCGGTCCGCGCCGATGAAGCAGAGTCCCAGCAGGCATCTCCACCAGAGTCCAGTCGCTCTCAGCGCCCGTCTCTACCGGACCTATCCCGCCCCCCTAGCACCGCCGGCAGCCCCTCGCCGGGCATGAAGCACAGCACTTCTGCCCCACCCCCGCCTCCACCAATGTCTCGCCGAGGCAACGCCCCGCCTGCCCCACCCCAGAAAGCCGCCGCACAGCCGTACAACCGCGAAAAGCCTCTCCCTCCAACTCCTGGACAGAGGGGTCCATCACCCGCCCCATCACCACCCCCTCCTCCCCCAGTCAAACCGCCTCCCTCACCTGTCAGCAACCGCTCCTCTTCATCGTCATCCTCTTCCTCCTCCCTGGCTCCACCCCCACCACCTCCCTACCGACAGCAGCTGTCCGTCTCTAACGGCCCCTCCAGCCCCGTTAATGAGGTGGCCCCCGAGCTGCCCCAGAGACACAACTCTCTCAGCAAGAAACCCGCCCCAGGAAGCCACACCCCCACCAGAGCCCATGCCCCGCCCCCTCCGCCCTCCCCTACACCACAGGGTGGTAGACCTCCACCCCCAGTGCGGGACCCCCCAGGACGGGCTGCAGGTGAGTCTTTCAGCTGCACTTGCCTTATTAAAGTGATACATTCACAACGTGTTGAAGCGAAGTTTCAGCTAGAGTTGGGCGATATGGTGAAAATATTACGATATTTAAAGACTTTTTTTTACCATTTCACGGTACACGATAATTATCGCAAAATTATTTACTACTATTTACACTCTCTGTAATGAAACGTGCAGTTGGTCAGTGTAGTTTAAGCTCTGACTATATCCACAATATGTTCACTTGTATCACTGTAACAATTTATCAGTGATTTTGATAAAAAATTATTACATTTAAAATTGATAAATATATAAAAATAACTACTTGCAGACACTTTATTAATGTGTTTTTTCCCTTAAATACTTTGTTAAAGTGATCAGTTCACTTTTTCTTTCCCCATATTTAGTCATTCAGCCATGGTGTGTTTGGTGCTTCATTAGATTTAGCACTGGAGTAATGAGATTAATACAGCTAACAAGTAATGAAAGCTTACCAATTAGCATAATGCTAACTGCAGGCCTAAAGCATCACACACTCTCCTCAAACTTTAAGGCGGTTTTTAGAAATCTCTAATAGACTTGCTTATGTGGTTTCTAACATGGTATGTGTTACCTAGATCATGAGCTAAGCTAAAGAGCAGAGCAGTCTGTAGCAGTCTGGGAGGTCTGTGTATGTAGAGGATTACAAGTGTAGCCAAAGTCCTTGTTAATTCTGTGTGTTCGTTTGTCTGTCGCTTTGTTTTAGGACAGAAACAGTTCAGTGTTTTCTTGTCAGAAGTGTTTTCTGTGTTAAATCTGTTTGTCTTAAACGCTTGATTTAGATTTTAATTTGTATTTCAGCTCCTCCAGTACCTGGACAGACGTCTCGGAACGGCCGGGATGCCCCACCACCACCGCCCCCCTATAGGACTCACGGTAGCTCAGATCAACCCAGCCGAGGCAAGCCCCCCCCACCCCCTACCCGAACCCCTGCTGGACCCCCGCCCCCACCCCCGCCCATTCGCAATGGACACACCTCCACCCCCCGCTCATTCGTAGGTGAGTGCTCCACACGCTCACCTCCATCTGCATCAGCCCCTTCTCCTCCACTCACCTGGACACCAGCTGCCTCTGAGAGGAGTCCAGTCAGGGCTGGACTGATACTGCGCTCATTAGTTCAGTGTTTAAAGAACAGATGAACAGATGATGATTTAGCTAATTATTATTTTAGTGTGTCAGAACATTTTAAGTAATAATGAAAAAATATTGTAACGCAGCCTCCTGTAGATTCAGTAAAGAGACTTTAACGAGACTTTAGAGAGATTCTTGTTGAAAGGAAGATATAAAACGCGATGGCATCTGTAGTAGAGCTGATATTTGAACATGCCCTGTTTCACTCCGAATTCTCTGACCGTACTCTCTCTCTCTCTCTCTCTCTCTCTCTCTTTCCCGCCTGTGTTTTACTTCAGATGACTTTGAATCCAAGTATTCTTTTCATCCGCTGGATGACTTCCCCCCACCGGAGGAGTACAGACACTTCACTAAAATCTATCCCAGCAAAGCCAACAGAGGTGAGACCCACATGCTGATGTGCGTGGATTGATGCAGATGCTGGGATGGATGCTGGGATGGATGGATGCTCATATGGGTGGATGCTGATGTGGATGAATAAATGTTGATGTGGATGGATGAACGGATGCCAATATGGATGGTGGATGGATGGATGGATGAATGGATGGTTAGATTGATGGATGCTGCTGATTCGGATGGATCCTGATGCGGATGGATGGATGGATCCTGTGTGTGCGGATGGATGGATGGATGCTGATGCTGTTGCGGATGCAGATATATGCTAATGCGGGTGGATGCTCATGCGGATGGATGCTGAAGCTGATACGCAAGGATAGGGATGCAGATGCGGATGCTGATGCTGATGTGGATGGATGGATGGATGCATGCTGGATGGATGGTGATGTGACTGGATGGATGCTGATGCGGATGGATGCTGATGCGGATGGATGCTAATGTGACTGCATGGCTGGATGCTGATGCGGCTGGATGCTGATGCGGATGGATGCTGATGCGGATGGATGCTAATGTGACTGCATGGCTGGATGCTGATGCGGCTGGATGCTGATGCGGCTGGATGCTGATGCGGATGGATGCTGATGCGGATGGATGCTAATGTGACTGCATGGCTGGATGCTGATGCGGCTGGATGCTGATGCAGCTGGATGCTGATGCGGCTGGATGCTGATGCGGCTGGATGCTGATGCGGATGGATGCTAATGTGACTGCATGGCTGGATGCTGATGCGGCTGGATGCTGATGCGGATGGATGCTGATGTGGATGGATATGGATGCTGATGCGGATGGACATGGATTCTGAAGTTGATGATGATGTTGATGCGGATAGATGGATGCTGATGCTGATGCGGATGAATGCTGATGCGACTGGATGGATGCTGATGCAGATGAATGCTGATGTGGATGGATATGGACGCTGATGCGGATGGATATGGATTCGGAAGCTGATGATGATGTTGATGCGGATGGTTAGAGGCAGATGCAGATGCGAATGCTGATGTGGATGGATATGGATGCGGAGGCTTATGATGATTATGTGGATGGATGGATGGTGATGTGGATGGATTGCTGCTTATGTTGATGCGGATGGCTGGATGGATGCTGATGCTGATAGATAGATGGATGATGTGGAGGAATAGGAAGTGATGATTCATGCTAACGGTTTGTGTGTTTTTGTTTCTGCAGTGATGAGGGGGGCTCCTCCTCTTCCCCCGGTGGGCAGGTGAACACTATGACCGGTAGCATGGTGCCATGTGGGAGGCAAGGGTTACACATTTTTACACACACACACACACACACACACACACACAGACAATCCCACACACACACACACACACTAAACTACACAATGCCTGCACCTTATTAACACCCTCTCTCTCCTTGCTGGACTACATTCCATTTCACTCGGGTGAACTCCATCACACAACGGCTTCAGGACTGCACTCCATTGGGGACGGAGAGGGACAGTAGCAGGAAATGACCTTCTGTGTTGCATTCCACAACCTGGAATGGCCAGTTTTTTTTTTTGTTTTGTTTTTTTTGACATGTTCAGTTCCGTTATGTGTACATTTATATCCTGCGTCTACAAAGCGCTAGTGATTCTGCACACATTACCATTATGAGTTCGGTTGTTCTTAGAGAAACACTAGTAAATATGGTTTGGGCTATTGCTCTTGACTCTATGGTAGTTGATAATGATCATCCGTAACTTGATCAACGTAATCCTTATTAACACTGTTTCATCAAACCTGTTTGAGATTGATGCACTGTGAATATGCCAATGACTCTAAAGGCAGAGAGACTTGCGTACTCATGCTTGAGTACAAACTGGAAATGTAAACTAAAGAACTGGAACTGCTTCAGCTCTCGTTTCTGCTTGTGTTTTGACGCTTCCCAGCTGTTATTGTTTTAAGTTTTCTCAGGGGGCTTTTTGGGACTTGAATACTTTCCCCTTACTCTCATGACAAAGCTCTTTCCGGAAGTGCCAAGAGTGACCGGATGCGAATGGCATGGCTTTGTCTCTTAGTCATCTCAGGCCTTTCCTTGTGGATGGTAAGGTTGTTTACCAGGTGGTGATCTAATGCCTATGATGGACCACAATATTTTTGTTCTGTTTATTTTGATTTCGCCCCAAGTTGCTCTCGCTTTGCTCTGTCTGAGAGAATTCTGGCTCATGTTTGTCTTCCATTTGTTGCACCTTGGCACAATGATGAAGCTGCTGCGTTTCTTCAGCCTTTCGCTTCATGCTGTTTTAGCCAGGAAGAAGATAAACCACGCTACATGTGCTTCACATTAACGTGTTGCGTTATGCCTGGCAAGAAACGCCACAATATCAGTGCTACTTACACTAAATCCCAAAGGAGTGAAAATGAACAGTTTGGACCTTCTCGACAATTCGGGGGTCTGCGTTTAAGAACTCTGTGGAGCTGAGAAAATGCGGATGGTATTTTGGGGAATTTGCATGTGAAGCTGCAGACTGCTGTGCTTTGACATCTTGTAACTTCGTGTAGGTTCACCACTTCTGCTCAAAACCTTCTTCTGTTACAGGAATTATGTGAACTGGAAAAAGTAACACGACAAATGTGATGTGGAAAGATCTCGTGATCTTACTCTACTGTGTAACATTGGTGAAAAATGACCACAGTACTTATTGTGTTCGACTAACTATTTCTATACCTTTACCTCTATAGTCAGCTCTTATGGAGGAGGGGGGTTTAATAAACCACGGCCGGTACCTTTAACAGGTTTCCAGATACTCAGCATTTTTAACTGTACAGTACCATGTGTTATTGTAAAGTGCAAACTTACTACTGTTGATGCATTCCACAGCAGTAATAAACAGTACATACTCTATATGCATGTAACCCCCTCCCTCCCCTTTCTGCCTTACACACACTGTCACTAACTCAGCGGTACAGAATTTGTACAAAATAAAGAAATAAAAACCTAAGGGTAAAAAAAGAACATTAGACTCTGTAGAAATATGTTAGCAATAGACATGGATCTATTTTAAGCTGTTTATTGTAGGCAATGCTTTGGAAAACAAATGTGAATAACGTTGTCGGCTGTTCATCTGTACGTTCTAATATGAACGTGGCTGAGTGAGGGTTCTCCCCTTCTGTGTTCCTCCCTCTCCGCCACCAGGGGTCAGTGTAGACTTATTTACAGGAGCATAACTTCACTCACATTGAGAGAGACTCCTTTCTTCACCCCCTCCTCCTCCTCCTCCTCGCCCATCCATTCCATGCTCTCTGTATGTTTTGCACTTCTCTATTGATCAGCTGGTTCAAATAAAACCTAGAGAATAATAAACGAGTTGAGAAGAAGTGTGTGTCTGTGTGTGTGTTGGTTAATGGTAAAAATGATGTCATCTCTTTTAACAAATTTCAACTTAAAGCCAAGTGTGTCATATTTGCTACATATTTTGGTGCATAGTTCTTAAAAGTTCTTAAATGATAAACGTATAATCAATTAAACCAGTAATAACTTGCAAATATATAAAAATATTTTACAAAGTATTTAAAAAAAAAGTTTTCTGCTTCTTGCATGCACTGAGAAATTACATACACATTTTAAGAAATGATTCTCTACAACTGGAAAAAAAAAAAAAAAAAAAAAAAAAAAAAATATATATATATATGTGTGTGTGTGTGTGTATACATATGTATAGATATATATACATGTGTTTGTGTGTGTGTGTGTATATATATATATATATATATACACAAACCAGATTCCAAAAACGTTGGGACACTAAACAAACACTAAACAAATTTTTTGGGATTTGTTGACGCCATGAAATTTTGAATCAACATATTTCTCTTTTAAAATATCACATTTACTCAGATTAAACTTTTGATCTGTCATCTATGTTCTATTATGAATACAATATTGACATTTGCCATCTCCACATCATTGCATTCAGTTTTTATTCACAATTTGTGTCCCAACTTTTTTGGAATCCGGTTTGTATATATGTATATATATGTATAGATATATATACATATGTGTTTGTGTATATATATATATATATATATATATATATATATATATATATATATAATCTGTGTTTTAATGTATTTAAAAAAAATGCTGTGAGCAATACATTTCAGATATATTAAATGTGATACAGATAACAGTCAGTCATATATGCAAAGAGTTATTTGACACATTATTAAAGGGTCAGGTTAAATAAACAGTCCAGTTTTAAAGAATTGCATTTTTTTACTTGAATATAATGTTAAAGGCAGCTGACAGTATTAAGAGGTTAAACAGTTGTGTGTTCAGTGGGTTTTAGATTGTTTAAAATAACCACTACAAACAATTATTTCCAATATGAATCAAATATTTAACACAATAAGTCAGATGTGCAAAGTGTTATTTCATTTTATTCCTAAATAATTGGTCAGAAGTTCAAATAAACAGTCTATTTTCAAAGAACTAGAATGGTCAGAAAATTATTTAATTGTCCAGGCTATAAAAAGTTACATTAGGGGTGTGTGATATGACAGAAATGTTATGACGGTACATTTTCCACTGTACATGTATCGTGATATTGTGAAACTTGGACAGGTTGCACTTTTAGTGGCTGATTTTAGAAACTTTTAAGTTTTTTATTAAAACTGGCTGCACTGCATCCAGGTAAACAGGGATAATCACACTGTTTGTAATGATGGCAAGGCTCTAACCATCCATCCACAATGTCTTCAAGTAAAGCTTACATTTTATCATGATAATAAAATTATTTTATACCAATAATTGATTTAACTTAATTTTTAACTTAATCACATTTTGATAGCCCCCATCAGCTGCTGATGACTCTTGTTGATGACCTTTATTAATGACCTTTATTGATGACCCTGCTGCTGATTGATATTATTGACCCTTGTTGATGGCACATATAGATGACCTTTTTTTGATTACCCTTATTCCCAATTTATTTTGATTACCCCATCATTATTGATGACCCCGTCTATGTTATTTAAACAATACCAAACAAAATCCACACAATTGAGAATGAAGAAGATTTTATTAAGCAGACAGACGGTAAAGCGTCTGAAACTGATGACAGCCTAGTCACTGCCTTGAACTGGGAACCATTTAAGCTGTGCAACCACTGTGTTTTTTCCTGAGGAATCTTTTCTACACGTTTCTTGTTTGTTTATTAATTATTAAATAATCAATTATGGAAAGCAGATCATTTTCAATGATTCATCTCATTAATTAACAAACATGAAGATATTAAAGTTAAGTACTTAAACTTTCTGTAGTTTAGGACGTCACTTAATTCTGTGTGAGACGATGTACCGAGTTAATGACCGTGGTTAATGACTGTTATTAATGACCCTGATTAATTATCCCTACTGATGACCCTTATTGCTGACTCATACTGATGACCCTGTCCATTATTCAAACAGTACCAAACTAAATCCAAACACTGCAACTGAGACTGAAGAAGATTTTATTGAGCAGACAGACGGTAAAGCTCCTCATTAAAGCACTGAATAGAGATGAAGGTCAGAATTAATGACCGTGTCTGAAACTGAGCTGTAAACGTGTGTATGAGCTCAGGTCAGCAGAAACACTCCCACACTGCAGACTGACGGAGAGAGAGTGTGTAGAAAACACACCGTGTCACTCCTCTCTACACAGCTGTGTGTTCAGACTCTTCTTCACTGGTGTGTGTGAGGCGTGGCTGGCCTCACAGCTCACTGCCCTCGTCTTCCTCCACTGGTCCTCGGTGAGGGTCAGCGTGCTGCTCCAGCTGTACAGGCCATCCTTCTGCAGCACGCCGGCGCTCACACACACACCTGAGCTGCGGCTGCTACCGTCCACACACACACCTGAGCTCGGGCTGCTGCCGTCCACCTTCCAGCTCAGAGTCCAGTCTGAAGGAAAGCCCTTACTGGCCAAACACACCAGCGTAGTTTTCCCCTGCTGCAGTGTCGCACTGGAGGGGGGCAGTACTGAGAGCGTGGGCTGAGTGACACCTAGAGAGAGAGAGGGAGAGAGAGGGAGAGAGAGAGGGAGAAAGAGAAAGGGAGACAGAGAGAGAGAGAGAGAGAGAGAGAGAGAGAGAGAGAGAGAGAGAGAGAGAGCAGAGAGACAGAGAGAGAGAGAGGGAGAGAGAGAGAGAGAGATAGAGAGAGAGAGATAGAGATAGAGAGATAGAGAGAGAGATAGAGATAGAGAGAGGGAGAGAGAGAGAGAGAGGGAGAGAGAGATAGAGAGAGAGAGAGAGAGAGAGAGAAAGCTGCTGCAGATGTTTGTGTTCTAAAATAGTCAAACTGAGTTCTATCAGTCGCTCTGAGGCTCTTTCACTTCCCTTTAACAGACTTTATGTTCATAAAGCAGAAACGAGTTCAGCAGAACATCAACACTAATAACTAGTGAAACTCTAAACTCAACCAATCAGTGAAACCTTTCCAATAAACAAAATCAGCAGACATTACAAATGTTTTTTATAATACCTAAATGGCACATATAATATACAAATAATAAATAAAACATAGAAAGAAATGAATCATGATTTAAAAAAAAAAAAAAAAAAAAAAAAAAAAAAAAAAAATATATATATATATATATATATATATATATATATATATATAAATTGTATGAAATGTAAAAACAAAACTAAAAATAAAAGTGTGCTTGGGTGCTATTAGAGTATGACTCTAATCATTTAATAATCTTTAAATGAAGACAGAATCATGAGACAGATCTCAGCATTCAACTTCAAAACTATCTTGAAAAAATATTAATTAATACATATCAAACACAAGTCAAATTATATCTTTTAAATTATTAGATGTAATAATAAATACATTATTAATTAAACACAAAAAGAGAAAAAAATGAGAATCCAAATTGTTTTAATAAATAAAATAAACAAAATATGCTGTCTACTTTGTAATTTCTGGACATTTTCTGAGTGTATTTAAGATGAATGTTCATAATGTTCTTTATAAAATGATTAATTATTAATAAATATTACATATAAATATTAAGTATACATATATATAAATATACATATATATGATCTGAAGAAAAGATGCACATCATGTAAAAGATAAATTATTTTTTTTATTATTTCATATTTCTGTATGTGTTTTAGTTTTGATTCTGATCAAATTCTACATCGTAATGAAGAGAGAATTACTTACGTCCAACAGAGAGTTTCGTTCCTCCACCAAAAACACACCACAGTGATACAGACCTGCTGAACACCCGTACAAAAACCTCCTCCACTGAAGCTGCTGTGTTACTGTTCAGATCACACACACACACACACACACACACACACACACACACACACACACACACACACACACACATACACACACACACACTGCTCTTACTGATAATTATAGCAGTTTATTGTTAAGGGTTATTCCAGAGTTGGGCGGCTTTAGAAGAAATGGTTCTTCAGGTTTTCTGAATTTTTGGAACTACTAAGAAGCAGCACCCTGAGATCTAAGTAATCTTGATGGTTCATAATCAGTAATGAGATCCTGCAGGTACTCAGGAGCGAGGCCATGTAGGGCTTTGTGTGTTAATAGAAGAATTATATAGTCAATATGGATAATAATAACTGGGAAAAAAATGAAATGCTGATAGAACTGGACTGATATGGTCAGTTATTTTAGTTTTAGTACTACAGTTTTGGTTTCCAGCAGAAATTAAAACAAACGAAGGTCAAATAAAGCTGTAGGATCATAGGATGGAAATCTTTGTGGGTGTAGTGGATCTTCTGCACATGAAGGACAGGAGGTGCAGATGGTAGTACAGAGGTTTTGCATGCTCACAGCTCTTCACACTTTAAGAGCAGTGGCATGTGTTCAGCACAGGAGACTTCATTCCCTTCAGCACAATGATGACCCCACTGATTCTGCTGCTGACCACACTGGGCTTCTTTCCTCAAGGTGAGACTTTATTTATTCCTACAGTCTTCTGAAGTGCTGAGTCTGATCACACTGCCGTTTCCATCCAAACAATGTTGTTGTAGAAATTCTGAGGTTATTTTCATTCTCTAATTTGACTCTTTCGTCCCTTCAGTGTCCTACCAAGAGGTCCAGACTCCTGAGCGAGTTTCTGTTGAAGCAGGACAGACCGTCACTCTCAGCTGTGTTGCTAGTGGTGGAATTGGCTATGACATGAGTTGGTACCAACTGAAAGCTGGATCTGCTCCTAAACTGCTGATTTATGGATCAAGTTATAGAAATTCTGGAGTTCCTGAGCGATTCAGTGGTACAAACTCTGGATACACCTTTACTATGACCATCAGTAAAGTCCAGAATGAAGACGCTGGACATTATTACTGTGCGGGTCGTTATAGTGGTGTGTTCACACAGAGAAAAAGTGCTGTACAAAAACTTTCCTCAGTCAGACCACAGAAGAACTGCACTATTTTAGCTGGTACACACACACACACACACACACACCCTATTATTCATTCAACTATTGAACTATTATTATTAATATATAATTTAATTGCATTTCTATTTTTATTTCTATTTATTTCTGTATAAGTCATATCGACACATTTGTACTTTAAACTCTACAATAATAACAGCTTCACTCACTGCAGCTAAAATTACAATATAATTTTATAATACTTATTTTTACTTCAATATTCTTGCAAAGTGAAACTGAAAGTTAATATAAACACTGTTGTCTATTTTAGCATCTATTATGAGCAGTTATTAGAAATAAACTTTTGCTAATATTTTGCTAATGTTTTAAATTATATCAGATTACATCAAACCATGTGTTGTTAATGACATAAATAGAAGACACATATGCAGAGACACACTTTTATTTTAATAAACAGTTACTGTTTATTTATTGAATTTAACAGATGGGAAATTACATCTATGCCATATGGACAAAAGTATTGGGACACCATTTGTTTTCTCTTCTGAAATCAAATGTATTAAAAAATCCTTTATCCTGCTTTTGTTGGATTTACAGTCTCTACTATTCAGGGAAGACTTTCTACTAGATTTTAGAGATGAATGCATTCCTTAGAAGGGGTGTCCACAAATATTTGGACATACAGTGTGATTCGTGCTACTCTTATCTTGCCTGATCATCTTTAGATTTAAAATTCTGAATATTTTTTATCTGCCCAGTAAACAGTAATGCACTCACACACAGCTACTCGAACATGAGTAAAACTACATGTTAAAGACTATAGACAGAAGTAAGGAGGTAGACTGGTATTGTTAATAATGACTGTGGTGTTGTGCAAGTGCCATATGTGCAGTATTCACTGTAATTAAGGTTGATACAGTGGGAGATGTACAGATTTACAAAGCTGCCCTAAATCTCTCTCTGACTTGTGGGAGGTTATTATGTCTGTGTGTTTTTGGTGTTTTTGCAGAGTGAAAGCTGCAGTGGTGGAGACAGCGGTACCCATGGTCTCACATGAAGCTTTGCTTGGTCATTCATTACCACTCATGAAGCTGTAGTGATCACCTCCTGGTTCAGATCTGGAGAATGTGTTAAAGTCTCTCTAGGCTTCAGGGTCAGGTCTGACAACAGTCGTATTTACAGTGACAGAAGCCCCCAAAGTCACACAGCTGTCTCAGTCTCAGTGGATTAAATGAGCTCGAGATGAAACTCAGATTTGCATCAACAGAAACAAACAAATACAAAACCTACAAAGCAGAACAATCCAGGTGTGACTACATGTGGAATTTCAGTGTTTATTCACAAGTCTAGCACCATCTGGTGATACAGTCTGGTTGTTGTTTTGCTGCTATGAGGTTTATCTCATCTTGATCCTTCACTGACAGCAGGCTGACTGCTGCTCTTCTGGGATCTCAACATTTTGGATGTGTGTCCAATCTCAGTTTCACAACACATGGCAACATCCCTGACCGCACTGCACCCTTCCAGCCCTGACCATGAATAATGTGGATGTTGTTTATTATAGTTGTTTATCGCAAAGTTGTTTATTATCCCTTCTTTTCTTTTATTTGTATTTTTTCTGTTAGGTTTTTGTAATAACTCCGCCCACAGTTTGAGATATTAACATCACTCAAGATGGTCTGACTGTGTGATTTGAACGTGTATACAGCTTTTTGATTGGGTGTTTGGTTTCCGTGTAGCAACAGATTTTTTATGGATTTTATGTCTACCTAAATGGGATGCAAAAGTTTGCAACTCCTAGCAACCATCTAGCAACACATATCAACCACACCTCAAACACTAAACAAGTCAATTGCAGGCATCTAGAACCCACTTAGCAACTCCAAGCTAACATCATAGCAACCCCCCTAGCATCACCATACTAATGGCAAGGCAAGTTTATTTGTAAAGCCACTTTCAATCACAGTGACATCTCAAAGTGCTTCACATAAACAGAAATACAATAAATTAATAATAACCAAAAACAACAACAACAACAACAACAACAACAACATCCACCTCTTTCCCACTGAACAGCAGCTGCAAACTGAACAGAATTTAACTTGAAAAGATTGTGAGATCAGCCTCTGAGCTGTTGAGGAGTTGATGAAACTTAGAGGATCTAGATGTACTCAAGTCATTTTCAGCACGCTGAGTGACGAAGAGTAACAGCATTACAGCTTTCACCTGCTGGAAAGCAGCTGTAACTGAACGTTACTGTTTAATGTCATTCCCAGCAACCAAAATTTGAGAGATAAGCAAAAGACATTATGAATAGCAGCCATAATTGTATTTGTATCCTACACCATTAAGACATTTGTAGAACATTATTGCAGCTTAAAGTCTATTCTGTAACAGACTGGTATCCAGGGTAAGGGTTTATGTGGTATGTGTTGGTGTGGTGCACAGCTAACACCACTACCTGCCAGGAGTTACCACCCCATGTGGGAGGACTGGGGTTTCAATTCCCGGTCTGGGTGACTGGGCGCTGTGCTACACTAATAAGAGTTCTTGGGCAAGTCTCCTAACACTACATTGGCCCATCTCTGTAATACCAGTAACCCTGTAAGTCGCTTTGGATAAGAGCGTCAGCTAAATGTAAATGTAATTTAGAAATGGGGGTGATGTGGTCCCTTCTTCTAGTAATAGTGAGAACTCTGGCAGCTGAATTTTCAATCAAATGAAGCTGTTTGTCTGTTTAGGGAGTCTAGTCCGGAGACAGTTAAGTAATCAGTCCTGCTGGAAATAAAGGCGTGGACGAGTTTCTCCAGGTCCTGGTTTAGTCAGAAGATCTCTATCTTGTTGATGTTCCTGAGGTGATAGAGGGCTGATTTGGGAAGAGCTGCTAAGCTAGTCAGTCCGTTACTACACCAAGGTTAGGCACTATTTTTTTAGATTTTAGGGCTCTTGAATCCGATGGGCAGCTTTTCCTTTTTTTAACGGCTGAAAGTTGTGACCCATCCACTTAGTGACCAAAGTTATATAAGTAAATCTGAGCGTCGTCTGCAATGTTTGTTTAAGATAGTCCCGTGGTGATGTAGGATTTCACCAAGAGGGAAG